>NW_027664585.1:205000-302500 GCF_963921795.1 Nannobrachium achirus
ACCATCACCCTCACCATTCCCTTCATAAAACCTCCAAAGGCTCTCTCCGGACCACTGGCACTCTCACTATGTAAATAGTTCTTTCTCGGCCCACTTTTGATTTTGTGTGTGTGTGTGTGTGTGTGTGTGTGTGTGTGTGTGTGTGTGTGTGTTTGTGTGTGTGTGTGTGTGTGTGTGTGTGTGTGTGTGTGTGTGTGTGTGTGTGTGTGTATGAGAGAGTGTTTATGATCTTTTTTATGAGCTATCCTTGTACCTTGTATCCTTGTGCTCATGCGATCATGGATAAATATTTCAAATGTGTGTGTGTGTGTGTGTGTGTGTGTGTGTGTGTGTGTGTGTGTGTGTGGTCAACACTTGCTCCTGGTGTCATTTTAGGCCCTGGGACCTCCAGTATAACGCCTAAGTGTTAAGGAAGAAGAAATCAAGAGTGGATAGTGCCAGTGCCTCTGGTTGACCCAGGACATGTTATGTTATGTAGCCCATAATCTAGGCCTTTTGTCTCAGGCCTGGAGAATAGGATGACATTGAACCCTGCTAGCATACGAAGGCCTAGGCTTCCCAGATTGCAATATGTCATTCTTCAACCTTGAGAGAATTTGTGGGCCTTTCGCTGGACCTTCTAACCTCTAGGATGACCCCAGACTCAGCACTTAAAGATCACGCTTCAGGGTGCCCAAATCTGAATGTACCTGCTGAAATTCCCTGAATCTGAAGCAATTTGGTTAGGGGTCAACACTTGCTCCTGAGGTCATTTTAGGCCCTGGGACCTCCAGTATAACGCCTAAATACCCCCAGAGTGTTAAGGAAGAACATATCAAGAGAGCATAGTGCCAGTCCCTCTGGTTGACCCAGGACATGTGATGTTATGTTCTGAACCCAGAGTTCAAATCTAGCTCAGGCTTCATTCGCGGCCTCCGCACTTAAATTAATTAAAATATTCAAATAAACAATCCTTGTTTTCTGAGTAAGACTCATTATGAATAATTGAGGCGTGCTGAATCCAATAAAATTGGTTTCCTGACTCTACGAAGCTTCTAAGTTGTGAAGAATTTGAAAGAGACACGTTTTTTCAGCACCAAAGCCTCAATTATTTTTTTATAATTTCAAAAGACACATATTCTGACTTAGTTTTTTGAGCCGAACGCGCTGGGAGGGTTCGCGTTGTGCAAAATTTTTTTGTTTTTTTTTAGTCAAGGTCTGTATTCATATTCTTGCTTGTTAGTTTGTTTTTCTGCTTGCCTTTTTATCTGTATTTCTATCGGACTGAGCAGTGACTGATTTTCCATTTTAATATTCTCAGGAACGCCGAGCCTGGTTGGAGGGGCGACGGCGTGCGAGGCTGGAGGCCCGGTTGAGGGAGGAAGTCCAGGCTATGCAGCGGAGGCTCAGGGCCAACGAGATGGAGAGAGAGAGAGGCGAGAGAGGATCAGAGAGACCTGGCTGGACTACCTCACATATGAGGTCGTCTCATTCGGACTGGACAGCGAGGAGGAGGAGGAGGACGGGTTAGCGCCCGAAGACCGCCCTATCAATGTAATGAGACTGTTAAATAAAATGGACCCACCACAGCCACCAAGGCTTTAGATTTTTTTTGTTTGTTTTAAATAAAAATGTAAAAACGTATAACCTTTGTCGTGCATCCTTCGCAATAGAATTTAATTTCTGGACTGCCCAGAGCCCCCATAATGCTTGTATGCTATCCAAGGCTATTGAAGAATATATCGCAATGAGCTGGAGTCATTATATATCACGGTTTAGGAGTGGGGGACGATTGTATTTTATCTCCATCACAAAGATCCCTCACCAGTTGAAACTACCAGTAGAACCAAATATTTATGACCCCCTATTTACCAAACCTGAATGTTGAACCACAAGTTCCCTGAAGCTGAGGGTTAGCCTGCAGCTGAGTGCAATTTCACTAATGACTCAGAGCTGAAATGTTTTTTCACTGACTTCTGACACTCAGTTTGTTTCAGTGGAAGCTGCATACTTAAGTGAGTAGTGCGTATATTTTGACATTTGGTACTTGCATGCCTAATTCTGATTGATGTTTGATGATTGTAGTTTGTTTTTTGTCGACTAAAATTACAGTTGATTTAGTCAACTGGAATGCATTATGACAGGCTCTTGGGGATTGTAATGTTTGGTTACAAACTTGGTTAGGTGCTTAGAATAGACGTTCTACAAGCTCAAAATGCGTCACAGTGCGATGTAATGTGAGTTCATTTTGAAGCTGTGATTGATCTTATTAAATATCGCAGTCATTAGGATGGCAGTATTAAAGGCCACATGTCAGGGTTACCAAACCTGAATGTTGAACCACAAGTTCCCTGAAGCTGAGGGTTAGCCTCCAGCTGATTGCAATATCATTAATGGCTCAGAGCTGAAGTGTATGTCACAGACTTCTGACACTCAGTGGTTTTCAGTGGAAGCTGCATCCATGAGTATGTAGTGCTTATATTTTCACATTTGGTACTTGCATGCCTAATTCTGATTGATGTTTGATGATTGTAGTTTGTTTTTTGTCAACTAAAATTACAGTTGATTTAGTCAACTGGAATGCGTTATGACAGACTCTTGGGGATTTGTAATGTTTGGTTACCAACTTGGTTAGGTGCTTAGGATAGACGTTCTACAAGCAATGTGAAAGTTGAACCACAAGTTACCTGAAAATAGCTGATCTACAAGCTCACAGCGCGTCAAGGCTTTGGGGGATTTGTAATGTTTGGTTACAAACTTGGTAGGTGCTTAGAATAGACGTTCTACAAGCAATGTGAAAGTTGAACCACAAGTTACCTGAAAATAGCTGATCTACAAGCTCACAGCGCGTCAAGGCTTTGGGGGATTTGTAATGTTTGGTTACAAACTTGGTTAGGTGCTTAGAATAGACGTTCTACAAGCTCACAATGCGTCACAGTGCGATGTAATGTGAGTTCATTTTGAAGCTGTGATTGATCTTATTAAATATCAAAGTCATTAGGATGACAGAATTGGAGGCCACTTGTCAGGGTTACCAAACCTGAATGTTGAACCACAAGTTCCCTGAAGCTGAGGGTTAGCCTGCAGCTGAGTGCAATTTCACTAATGACTCAGAGCTGAAATGTTTTTTCACTGACTTCTGACACTCAGTTTGTTTCAGTGGAAGCTGCATACTTAAGTGAGTAGTGCGTATATTTTGACATTTGGTACTTGCATGCCTAATTCTGATTGATGTTTGATGATTGTAGTTTGTTTTTTGTAAAATTACAGTTGATTTAGTCAACTGGAATGCATTATGACAGGCTCTTGGGGATTGTAATGTTTGGTTACAAACTTGGTTAGGTGCTTAGAATAGACGTTCTACAAGCTCAAAATGCGTCACAGTGCGATGTAATGTGAGTTCATTTTGAAGCTGTGATTGATCTTATTAAATATCGCAGTCATTAGGATGGCAGAATTAAAGGCCACATGTCAGGGTTACCAAACCTGAATGTTGAACCACAAGTTCCCTGAAGCTGAGGGTTAGCCTCCAGCTGATTGCAATATCATTAATGGCTCAGAGCTGAAGTGTATGTCACTGACTTCTGACACTCAGTGGTTTTCAGTGGAAGCTGCATCCATGAGTATGTAGTGCTTATATTTTCACATTTGGTACTTGCATGCCTATTTCTGATTGATGTTTGATGATTGTAGTTTGTTTTTTGTCGACTAAAATTACAGTTGATTTAGTCAACTGGAATGCGTTATGACAGACTCTTGGGGATTTGTAATGTTTGGTTACCAACTTGGTTAGGTGCTTAGGATAGACGTTCTACAAGCAATGTGAAAGTTGAACCACAAGTTACCTGAAAATAGCTGATCTACAAGCTCACAGCGCGTCAAGGTTTTGGGGGATTTGTAATGTTTGGTTACAAACTTGGTAGGTGCTTAGAATAGACGTTCTACAAGCAATGTGAAAGTTGAACCACAAGTTACCTGAAAATAGCTGATCTACAAGCTCACAGCGCGTCAAGGCTTTGGGGGATTTGTAATGTTTGGTTACAAACTTGGTTAGGTGCTTAGAATAGACGTTCTACAAGCTCACAATGCGTCACAGTGCGATGTAATGTGAGTTCATTTTGAAGCTGTGATTGATCTTATTAAATATCACAGTCATTAGGATGACAGAATTAGAGGCCACTTGTCAGGGTTACCAAACCTGAATGTTGAACCACAAGTTCCCTGAAGCTGAGGGTTAGCCTGCAGCTGAGTGCAATTTCACTAATGACTCAGAGCTGAAATGTTTTTTCACTGACTTCTGACACTCAGTTTGTTTCAGTGGAAGCTGCATACTTAAGTGAGTAGTGCGTATATTTTGACATTTGGTACTTGCATGCCTAATTCTGATTGATGTTTGATGATTGTAGTTTGTTTTTTGTCGACTAAAATTACAGTTGATTTAGTCAACTGGAATGCATTATGACAGGCTCTTGGGGATTGTAATGTTTGGTTACAAACTTGGTTAGGTGCTTAGAATAGACGTTCTATAAGCTCACAATGCGTCACAGTGCGATGTAATGTGAGTTCATTTTGAAGCTGTGATTGATCTTATTAAATATCGCAGTCATTAGGATGGCAGAATTAAAGGCCACATGTCAGGGTTACCAAACCTGAATGTTGAACCACAAGTTCCCTGAAGCTGAGGGTTAGCCTCCAGCTGATTGCAATATCATTAATGGCTCAGAGCTGAAGTGTATGTCACTGAATTCTGACACTCAGTGGTTTTCAGTGGAAGCTGCATCCATGAGTATGTAGTGCTTATATTTTCACATTTGGTACTTGCATGCCTAATTCTGATTGATGTTTGATGATTGTAGTTTGTTTTTTGTCGACTAAAATTACAGTTGATTTAGTCAACTGGAATGCGTTATGACAGACTCTTGGGGATTTGTAATGTTTGGTTACCAACTTGGTTAGGTGCTTAGGATAGACGTTCTACAAGCAATGTGAAAGTTGAACCACAAGTTACCTGAAAATAGCTGATCTACAAGCTCACAGCGCGTCAAGGCTTTGGGGGATTTGTAATGTTTGGTTACAAACTTGGTTAGGTGCTTAGAATAGACGTTCTACAAGCTCACAATGCGTCACAGTGCGATGTAATGTGAGTTCATTTTGAAGCTGTGATTGATCTTATTAAATATCACAGTCATTAGGATGACAGAATTAGAGGCCACTTGTCAGGGTTACCAAACCTGAATGTTGAACCACATGTTCCCTGAAGCTGAGGGTTAGCCTGCAGCTGAGTGCAATTTCACTAATGACTCAGAGCTGAAATGTTTTTTCACTGACTTCTGACACTCAGTTTGTTTCAGTGGAAGCTGCATACTTAAGTGAGTAGTGCGTATATTTTGACATTTGGTACTTGCATGCCTAATTCTGATTGATGTTTGATGATTGTAGTTTGTTTTTTGTCGACTAAAATTACAGTTGATTTAGTCAACTGGAATGCATTATGACAGGCTCTTGGGGATTGTAATGTTTGGTTACAAACTTGGTTAGGTGCTTAGAATAGACGTTCTATAAGCTCACAATGCGTCACAGTGCGATGTAATGTGAGTTCATTTTGAAGCTGTGATTGATCTTATTAAATATCGCAGTCATTAGGATGGCAGAATTAAAGGCCACATGTCAGGGTTACCAAACCTGAATGTTGAACCACAAGTTCCCTGAAGCTGAGGGTTAGCCTCCAGCTGATTGCAATATCATTAATGGCTCAGAGCTGAAGTGTATGTCACTGACTTCTGACACTCAGTGGTTTTCAGTGGAAGCTGCATCCATGAGTATGTAGTGCTTATATTTTCACATTTGGTACTTGCATGCCTAATTCTGATTGATGTTTGATGATTGTAGTTTGTTTTTTGTCGACTAAAATTACAGTTGATTTAGTCAACTGGAATGCGTTATGACAGACTCTTGGGGATTTGTAATGTTTGGTTACCAACTTGGTTAGGTGCTTAGGATAGACGTTCTACAAGCAATGTGAAAGTTGAACCACAAGTTACCTGAAAATAGCTGATCTACAAGCTCACAGCGCGTCAAGGCTTTGGGGGATTTGTAATGTTTGGTTACAAACTTGGTAGGTGCTTAGAATAGACGTTCTACAGGCTCACAATGCGTCACAGTGTGATGTAATGTGAGTTCATTTTGACGCTGTGATTGATCTTATTAAATATTGCCGTCATTAGGATGACAGAATTAAAGGCCACATGTCAGGGTTACCAAACCTGAATGTTGAACCACAAGTTACCTGATTTGTAATGTTTGATTCCAACTAGGTTGCGTGCTTAGACGTTCTACAAGCTCACAACGCGTCACAGTCAATGTACCCCATCCAGTCTTGATGTTTCCCCTGCGAGGGTTCGTACTTTGGGTCATTCTACATGTAAAAGACAAGTTGAACTATAAATTGCCTGAAGTGGAAATTTCGTCTCCAAAGCTGAATGTACCTGGTGAAATTATCTTAATCTGAAGCAATTTGGTTAACGGTCAACCCTTGCTCCTTGGGTCATTTTAAGCCTAGGGACCCCCAGTAAAATGCCTAAATACTACCCGAGTGTCGGGGAAGAACACGTTTAGAGTGTGTCTGTCTTTGTGCGCGCCTGTCTCTCGCTCGTCACTCTCTCAGCCAATCAGTTATTGTTATATTCAGTTATATTATGACACATGGGATGGATGCTGTAAAAGTATGCGGTCTTGAATTCAATGACCGCTGGACAATCGGACAGAGAAGATTCCAGGAAAAACAATGGATTCTAAGACTTGTTACAAAATATCCAGGGGGTTTAAACTTTTAAACTGCCTAACAGAACTGAAACTCTTCACAAATTCTTACTAACTTAAACAATGGAGCTGATCACCTACATCAACCACAGGGTTGAGTGGGAGGTCTCATTGTTAAACTAATGAGAATATTAATGAAGGCACATCGATACTAAGAGCCATCAGCAATTGGACCATCAACAGGAAGCTAATTGTCTTCCAAATTTGAGGTTTGAATATCAGAACTGTGGAGATGCTAAATGGATTCCAAGACTGTAACCTTGTAGCATAAATTATTTTAGTTATAAATTATAGTATATTGCCTTTACAAAACCTCCATAACAGAAATAGTCTATGTAAGCTTAAATCGATTGCAAAACATGACACCTCTTATTGAAAAAATATGGCAAATGCATTATTCTCTTTATAGGGCCTACACAGGTAATACCAGAAACTACCTGTGAGACCATCATGAATTGAACATCACAGTCATTACTCAGTCAGTCAGTCAGTCAGTCAGTCAGGCAGTCAGTCAGGCAGTCAGTCAGGCAGTCAGTCAGTTGGTAAAAAAGTCATATTTAACTCAACTCTGATGTCTTTATCTCTTTAGGCATGGCTGACATTCCAATTGGACCAAGCAACTGGTACCCAGTGTGCCATGAAGAGTTAGACACTGTTGACAAACACCTGAAGAAGCAGCATCACCTGAGGTCCTTTACCAAAGAGCAGCGCATTTTGTGCTCTCTCGGGTCAGACAGGACCGTTGTGGAGGGGGAAATGGTGCTGTGCCCCTTTTCCCAGAAGACGGGCTGTCTGTCCAGGGTAACAAATATCCGCCACCATATAAGAGGAACTCACAAAGAAATCGACACGGATGCAAAGATGAACATGCTGCTGCGGCAGATCCGCTATGGTATTGCGATGAAACAACTCAAGAACCTCCGTGCCTCCAAAAAGGAGGATATGATAACGGATCTCGACCTCCTCTATGACGAACCAGCACCCCCGGCAGATCAACCCTCAACATCAAGATGTCGCCTACCTGGCTGCATCAGCCTGCAGCAGGAGGTTAAAACCCTGAGAAGGGTGAACCTCATGCTGCGCAGGGAGCTGTCTAAGTTCCAAAGGGAGGTAAGACTTTTGGTTTTTGGTCTTATATGAGTTATAAAAAAGGTCTCCAATGTAAACAAGTCAAAGTCAAATCATTTTGTATTACTATGTGCCCAAAGTTGAAAGAATGTGGTCAAATTAACTGAATCTGAAGCAATAGTTGTCAAAAGTACTGAACGTGGTGCTTTGCCAGCTAGTGAAAATTGATTAGTTGTTATAATACAACTAATATTGTTTTCTGTGGGGGGGAAGAGGCAGCTGGGGTTCCAGGAGGCAGAGGAGGAGCACCTCCTGCTCCAGCAGGCAGATGAGGATGAACCGGTATTTCACACTCTACATAGCATACACTCCACAATTTATCTTGCAAAATGATCTCAAGCAGTTGTTTAACAGTGCCTAAAGTGGGATATTGAAAATGGAAAATGGAATACTGCTATCAATTTTAAATTCTGGTGTGTTCACTCCTTCTTTCCAGGCCCGAGATCCCGGTCCTCTTGTGGAAGGGACGCCAGCGGGCCCCCAGGGACGCCAGTCTGAGGCCCCTTCCGCCAAGAAGAGGAGGAAGAGGCGTCATCGTGAGGGCGAGTCGTCTCTACCGGTATTTCATACTCTACATTGTGTATATTCCACAATTTATCTTGCCAAATGAACTGCAGTTGAAGTAATGGTGTAAGATTGCCCGAAGTTGAAAGGAGGTAGTCGAATGAACTGAAGCAATAAAGTAAAAGGTACATACAATGTCTTAACAACTTTACTTTGCACCATGATTGTGGTTTGTTCACTCCCTCTTTCCAGGCCCGAGATCCCCGTCCTCTTGTGGAAGGGACACCAGCGGGCCCCCAGGGACGCCAGTCTGAGGCCCCTTCCGCCAAGAAGAGGAGGAAGAGACGTCATCGTGAGGGCGAGTCGTCTCTACCGGTATTTCATACTCTACATTGTGTATATTCCACAATTTATCTTGCCAAATGAACTGCAGTTGAAGTAATGGTGTAAGATTGCCCGAAGTTGAAAGGAGGTAGTCGAATGAACTGAAGCAATAAAGTAAAAGGTACATACAATGTCTTAACAACTTTACTTTGCACCATGATTGTGGTTTGTTCACTCCCTCTTTCCAGGCCCGAGATCCCCGTCCTCTTGTGGAAGGGACACCAGCGGGCCCCCAGGGACGCCAGTCTGAGGCCCCTTCCGCCAAGAAGAGGAGGAAGAGACGTCATCGTGAGGGCGAGTCGTCTCTACCGGTATTTCATACTCTACATTGTGTATATTCCACAATTTATCTTGCCAAATGAACTGCTGTTGAAGTAATGGTGTAAGATTGCCCGAAGTTGAAAGGAGGTAGTCGAATGAACTGAAGCAATAAAGTAAAAGGTACATACAATGTCTTAACAACTTTACTTTGCACCATGATTGTGGTTTGTTCACTCCCTCTTTCCAGGCCCGAGATCCCCGTCCTCTTGTGGAAGGGACACCAGTGGGCCCCCAGGGACGCCAGTCTGAGGCCCCTTCCGCCAAGAAGAGGAGGAAGAGACGTCATCGTGAGGGCGAGTCGTCTCTACCGGTATTTCATACTCTACATTGTGTATATTCCACAATTTATCTTGCCAAATGAACTGCAGTTGAAGTAATGGTGTAAGATTGCCCGAAGTTGAAAGGAGGTAGTCGAATGAACTGAAGCAATAAAGTAAAAGGTACATACAATGTCTTAACAACTTTACTTCGCACCATGATTGTGGTGTGTTCACTCCCTCTTTCCAGGCCCGAGATCCCCGCCCCGAGGGACGCCAGTCTGAGGCTCCTTCCGCCAAGAAGAGGAAGAGTCATGAGAGCGAGTCGTCTCTACCGGTATTTCATGCTCTACATTGTCTACATTCCACAATTTATCTTGCCAAATGAGCTGCAGTTGAAACAATGGTGAAAGAGTGCTAAAAGTTGAAAGGAGGTAGTCAAATGATCTGCAATAAAGTAAAGGTGCATGCAATGTCTTAACAACCTTACTTCTCACCATGATTCTGGTGTGTTCACTCCCTCTTTCCAGCCCCGAGTTCCCACAGCCAAGAAGACGAGGAAGAGACATGAGCCAAGGCCCGTGGAATCGTCCACGTCGGAGGACGAGTCACCTGTACCGGTATTTCATACTCTACATTGTGAATATTCCGTATTCATTCATTGTAGAAGTCCCCAAACCTGAAAGTTGAACCACACATTCCTTGAAGTTGAAAATAAGTGCCCAAAGCTGAAGGTTTAACCACACATTCCTTGAAGTTGAAAGTAAGTCCCCAAATGATGAAAGTACCAGAAATTGAGTTAACCGTCAACGCTTGCTCCTTGGGTCATTTTAAGCCCTGGGACACTAAACCTAGAACGCAGGGAAAAGCTCAGGGGAAAAAAGGTAGTCGAATGAACTGAAGCAATAAAGTAAAGGTACATACAATGTCTTAGCAACCTTACTTTGCACTATGATTCTGGCGTGTTCACTCCCACTTTCAGACATCGGTTAAACAGACCCGAGCCTATGGGCAAGGGCTCTCGGGGAAGCCGCTTGCTACTCTCATCCAGCAGCAGTACCCCCCAAAAAGAACCTCCTGGAAAAAACTTGAGGGAAAGGATGTTGAGGATGGTGAGGCTGAGGATTCTGCTGCGTCAGCAATCACCATTAGCACGGCTAGCTCTGGAGAAGGTAAGATTGAATCAATTGTAACTTGAAGTTCCCTCTCACCTATCCCAGCCACTAATCTCTTTATCTCTTTATGTTTTGATTTAATTCCTCACAGAGTGGGACGTCAGCAAGGAAATGGAGAAGCTAAGAATCCCCTCTCCCATCCCGTTATCCGACGATGAAGGGAGCCCACGTCGCCCATCATATCCCCCCGATGTCTTGGGCGAGGCGGGGGAAGGTGCCGACATCAATCCTGACGATCAGGGGGAAGGTGATGATGCTGCCGGCTTCTCCCCTGAGGAGGATCATGAGGAGAGCTCTAGGGAAGGTAAGATTCAATTCAATTCAATTCAATTTTATTTAAGTGTCAAATCATAACCAGTTATCTCAAGACACTTTACATAGGCTAGGCTACAGAGCAAAAAGACCCAGCAGACCCCTCGGGCCCTGTAAACCAGCCTCCCCGCCTGAAATGCTGAAAGATTGAATTAATTGCAACTTTTAGTTCCCCCTCACCTATCCCAGCCACTAAAGTCTTTATGCTTTAATTTAATTCCTCCTAGTGAGGGATATTCCCAGCGATCGGCACACTCGACCTGCCTCCATCACCACCACCTCCCTTGCACCCCCCTCTGCACACCCACCCCTCGCTTCTGCAACGCCCTCCACGCTCACACTCCAGTCCTCCACTCCCGCACCCCAGTCCTCCACTCCCGCACCCCAGTCCTCCACTCCCGCACTCCTCCCTGCGCGGTCTCCCCTCAAATATCTGGGCCGGTTCCCCCAGTACGTGGCCATTTTTGAGGGGAAAGGCAAGGGGTCAGCCATGCGGCAGCAGAAGATTGGCGAGAGATGCGGTAACAAGCCTTTTTTCATGTTTATAAATTCCTGATTGGAGTTACATTTACCTATTCAAGGCTGAGGCAAACTGAATCTTGACATGTTTATCTCTCTCTCTCTCTCTCGACAGACCTGACTTTGAAGAAGTGGCACGAGTTCATGTTGCTTAGCGACCGGAAGCCCAAGCCGCAGGAGAATGCCAAGTCGGCATATGGTCGTGTTAAGGCCATCGTGAAGTACTTCATGCTGGCGTGGGAGGAGGCAGGCCGAGGGGCGTTTTATCAGTGGACGTTCCTGAACAACCCGGAACACCTTAAGCTGTAAGTATAGTTTACACAATGTTTAGAGTGCCCAAAGCTGAAAGAAGGTGTGGTTGAATTAATTGAATCTGAAGCAATAGTGTAAGAGTGCCTACAGTTGAAAGAAGGTGGTCAAATTACCTGGATCTGAAGCAATGGTGTAAGAGTGCCTACAGTTGAAAGAAGGTGGTCAAATTACCTGGATCTGAAGCAATGGTGTAAGAGTACCTAAAGTTCAAAGGAGGGGGTCAAATTAAGTTGGTGCTTTGCCCCATGGGGGCGCTTCAAATGCTGTGTACTCCTAATGGCCATTGTCTCTCAAGCTGAAGATTGTCTCTCAAGCTGACTGCTTCTTTTTCAGACTGGATGAGGTGCTCGACGGGGCCCAAAAGAAGCTGACCACAAAGGTCAAATTCTACGCTGACTTCGCAAAGTTCTTAAAATATTTTCTGCTGGAAAAGCCAGAATCAAGCCGGATCAAACCCAGCGAAGTTACACTCCTCCTGAAGAGGGTCGAGGCCATCTCCAAGGGGATATCAAAGGATCTGGCCATGTGGCAGAGTGGGGTAAGACAGGTTGAAAGATGGTGGTCAAATGAGCTGAAGTTGGTGTTTTGCCTCTGGGGACCGTTCAAATGCTTGCATCTTTTCTTTTTAGCCTAGCATTACTCTGTAATATATATCATTTGATGATGTATAACCTTTATAGTGTATATACTACACTAATTGTAAGTCGCTTTGGATAAAAGCGTCTGCTAAATGCTTAAATTTTAAATTGTAAATTGAGAAAGATCAAAGATTGAATCATTTGTCTTGTAATATGCTTTCAAGGTCAAGGCACAAAAGGAGCGTCGCCTCATCCCCCAAGAGGTCCTAGCCGCCTGCAGAGCCAAGAGCCGGGACATGATCTCAAAAGTTCTGGGTAAATAATTAAATAATGTTTAAATAATGTGTGCTTAATGTGATATGTCTATAAAAACATTTTCTGCTATATCTAATCAATGTTTGTTCTTTTACAGCTGAGTTGGAGGCTGCCCCTCCTGCCTTGAGCAGAAGGACAGGCGGCTTCATGGC
Organism: Nannobrachium achirus; assembly: GCF_963921795.1. NCBI lineage: Eukaryota > Metazoa > Chordata > Actinopteri > Myctophiformes > Myctophidae > Nannobrachium > Nannobrachium achirus. The sequence continues at coordinate 217,756 of NW_027664585.1, forward strand.
AGTGGCCAACCGCCTGTATGGCTTTCTGGCGACCTACATCTTTTCCCTTTATGGGAAGAGGACTAGCGTCCTGGAAAAGCTGACCGTACGAGAGCTGGAGGAGGCCATCGGGAGCGACGAGAGCGGCTACCTCATAAACGTGAGTTAATTATTATTATTGTTGTTGTTGCTGTTGTTGTTGTTGTTGTTATGACTTTCAAGCCCTGACCTCATCTCTTTCTCTCATCAGGTGAAGGAAGGGAAAACCAATTACAAACATGGGTACGACCAGTTGTACCTTCTTTCAGACGAGTATGCTTGGCTCGTTAAGTTCAACAACCTTAGAAAGAAGAAGCTCAAGAAGAGTACCCCGGTGAAGTACCTCCTCACAAACACGGGCAAGGGGGAGATCCGCATTATTAACAACCTGAGAGCTGCCTGGAAGGAGATGGGCCTACCGGGATCCCCGGACGTTATGGCCATTCGGTCCGCGGTGTGCACATACGTGAGTTAAGAGTTCTTTGTATATCACAAGTTACCTGAAGTATAAAGTAATTCCCCAAAGCTGAAAGTTGAACCACAACTTACCTGAAGTTGAAAATGTGTAGTTTTCAAAACTTTGAGAGTATATGGGCCTTTGCCAGGTGTCCCAGTCCATAGTACGGCCCCCCAACCCCCCCCCCCCCCCCCCCCCCCAGCAAATTGGGCTTTGTGAAGTGCTTTGTATATCCATTGAGTAAAACAGGTGGTATACAAGTAAGTGGACTGGATCTGTTCTTCTGTTTTCAGAACATGGAGACTACGCCAGCAGAGGCACAGGGATATGTGGCAGAGTTCATGAACCACTCTTTGGACTCACACAAGTAAGTTACTCTGAAGAAAATACTTACCTGGATAAATCAATTAAACAATCAATCAATGAATATTGACCATCAATTATTTAGCAAATCTTCTATCCAAAGATTTTACGCCATGTATAAGAATCTGCAGCGGGCTCAAGAAGTCCGCAAGGTATTCATGCGCATATCCGCCGAGGACTTCCATTTTAAGCCCATTCTGCGCTCAGAGTCTGTAAGTTAAACATATACTTGTTGAAAAGTGTTATATACCTGCTTTCCCAACACTCACTGAGTTATCTTCCTGCTTCCTTTAGGCGGTGACGGCCCAGCACAGTGCCACCATCCCTCCCGGCCCTGCTCCCGCGACAGGGGAGTACAGTCCCACCTCCCCTCCCCCCCCCGCTACCAAGAGCACCAATGAGCGGCCCTCAGCATCTGTAAGTTAAATAAATAGTAAAGCAACTGTGTGAAGTGTTATAAACCTGCATTCACAACACTCACTGAGTTTTCTTCCTGCTTCCTTTAGGCGGTGACGGCCCAGGTTCACACGGCCACCAAGAGCCATGATGAGCGGCCCTCAACATCTGTAAGTTAAATAAATAGTAAAGCAACTGTGTGAAGTGTTGTTATAAACCTGCATTCACAACACTCACTGAGTTTTCTTCCTGCTTCCATTAGGCAGTGACGGCCCAGGTGTTTCGAACGCCCACTAAGAGCCAGCGGCCCTCAACATCTGTAAGTTAAATAAATAGTAAAGCAACTGTGTGAAGTGTTATAAATCTGCATTCACAACACTCACTGAGTTTTCTTCCTGCTTCCATTAGGCGGTGACGGCCCAGGTGTTACGAACGCCCACCAAGAGCCAGCGGCCCTCAGCATCTGTAAGTTAAATAAATAGTAAAGCAACTGTGTGAAGTGTTATAAACCTGCATTCACAACACTCACTGAGTTTTCTTCCCACTTCCTTTAGGACACAAAGCTCCCGGTGCTGCCATCACCAACAAAATGCTGCCCAGATGACTGCCCAAAAAGGCCTGGCATTAGGCCAACAACAAAAGTAAGTACAATCTCTTCACATTGCAGGCATACAAAGGCAATATGTCGCTTGTCCATCTTGGGAGGCATTTTCAACTTCAGTTACCTGAAGTTTAAAGTAAGTCCCCAAAGATGAAATTTGAACCACAAGTTACCTGAAGTTTAAAGTAAGTCCCCAAAGCTGGAATTTGAACCAAAAGTTACCTGAAGTTGAAAGTCCCCAAAGCTGGAATTTGAACCAAAAGTTACCTGAAGTTGAAAGTAAGTCCCCAAAGCTGGAATTTGAACCACAAGTTAGCTGAACTTGGAAGTAAGTAGTTTTCAAACCTTTGAGAGTATATGGGCCTTTTCCAGGTGTCCCAGACCATAAGGCAGTCCATAGGACACACACACACACACACACACACACACACACACACACACACACACACACACACACACACACACACACACACACACACACACACACTTAAAGGCCACATGTCAGGGTTCCAAAATCGGTACCTGGTGAAGTTCACTGAATCTGGTTCACGGTCAACAGCATTTTACACATTTGTTAACAATTGGTTCCTTTGTGCTCACTAGGTTAGGATGGAAAAGGACATGTGGAGGAGGGCTCAACAACAAAAGGCCAAAGAAGCCAAGAAGCTCCTCATGAAGAAGCTATCACCGATGAAGGCCTCACCTTTTTTGCAGCTGAGATCAGGGAGAGCAATTGTGAAGATAAAAAGGCTAGACCTGAGCCCATTTTCTCAGATTAAAGAGGACCACCCCACCACCCCCGCCCTCGGGGAGGACAGTCCCACGTCCATTCCCCCCCCGCTTCCCAGACAGGGGAGGAGAGTCCCACTTCCCCAAATAGGCCATGAGCTAGCACCGTACATTTGGGGTCATCGGTACCATCTGGGGGGATTAATTCTCATAGTGATTTTTGGGAAGGTATACACCTCTAGTACTAGGAAAAATGTGATAGCCTTGCAGTGGAGGTAGCTTTTTGTGTGTTATCACTCCTTTTATAACCACATGCCAAAACACAGTTTTCAAAATCCGAATGGAACATTCTACTTCAAACTGATGGTTCTCTCTTAATATTGATCCTATCTCTTTGAAAAATGGTTGGGATAAAGCTCAGACTATATATTCTTCACTAATGTTGTTAACATTTGCATATCTATAATTGTTTTTTTATTACAGGCAGTGACAACATAGTGACTATAATTATGACATAATCCTCTGTGAACCATGGCTCCAAATGTTTCGGTCATCGGTACCATCTGGGGGGAACGATTCTCATAGTGATTTTTGAGAAGGTATACATCCCTAGTATTAGGAGAAATGTGATCTGGGGGGGAATGATTCTCATAGTGACTTTTGGGACTAGGAAATATGAGAGCATTACATCTGGGGTAGCTTTCTGTGTGTTATCACTTCATTTATAATCACGTGCCAAAACACAGTTTTCAAAATACGAATGAAGAATTCTACTTCAAACTGATGATTCTCCCTTAGTATTGACCCTCTCTTTGAAAAATGGCAAGGATAAAGCTCAGACTATAGGTCTTTGATAAAAGTTGTTAAAAGTAGCATCTATTACAGGCAGTGACAACATACTGTACTATAGTGTAGTGACTAGATTACATAAGATCTAATTTTGTTTTCATGAAAGATGTAACACAAAGGATTCCTTCATAAATAACCTAAAGATTTTAAAACATGTTTACATACATACTGTATATTCTAAGGAAATGTATTGTGAAATTCATTAAACAAAATATAGTACAAGTGTGTAAGGCCAAGGTAACGTTTGACCTCTGGGAGAACAACAAATAGAAACGATTTGATGAATATCCATTAGCATGTCACAGAACTGGTATTTCTCCTGACTGGCACACAGTAAGGATGTAAGGATGAGGTTCCAGAGATGGCTGCATCAGGGTCATAGGAATTTAGGAAATCTTGGTGATGTCTGCCTCATCATGACTAAATGCAGTATCTACAGTATCATCAGCACTGGAGGTGTTCACCATGCTCAACAACTTCTGCTCTGTTCTTGCGCTTCAGGATGACATAAGGATATTACCATTCACAACATTGTTGGGGACATTTGAAGAGATGAGGGCAGTAGTCTGTGTGTGTGTGTGTGTGTGTGTGTGTGTGTGTGTGTGTGTGTGTGTGTGTGTGTGTGTGTGTGTGTGTGTGTGTGTGTGTATACACCCCAATCTTTTACAACCAAGATACACCAGTGCTTAGACTCCCTACAACTGTTTCTGCACATTTTGGGGAAGGTGTCAGTGAACTCCACCCACATGCGTCATGACAGCATCATTCCTGCTCTTTATGGCAGTCTGCTCCCCAGACTGGTGAGCAGAGACAGTGATCCAGAATCCATCATGGTGCTGACAGTCCAGTTCTAGCTTAGCCTCTGGCATGGAGCACATGCATCTCAGCAGGTACTGGGTGAGATATCAAGCATACTGCACATGGCCAGAATGGAAGAAGTACTGCATCATGTGCGTCATCATCCGTCATGAGAGAAAAGGTGACAACCTATTGACAAGGTGTCTCCCTGCACATTCAAAATGGTGGATGGGAAGTATACAGTAGGAAGAATTAAGTTGTCTACCCAAAGTCAGCCAGTCAGTCCAGGTAGACTGCTGCTGTATCTGTTCAAATGTCTTCGGTCTAGTTGATAGAAACCACTTCAGAGTGCTGCTGATACACTCAAGACTATTACCACTGAACTTTCCTGTCAGCCCTCCATATGCAAACACATGCATTTCCAGTGCTGAACTTTGCAATAGTATTGCAATGCAGCTGAGGAATGACTGTGTAACATTGTCAATCGTGAGGTGAATACTCTGTCAACCAGTGACCATAGCTGCTGCCTGCTTGGACACCTGGATAAGGAGTGATAAGGTGTGAGAGACCTTAACCTGACCTTTAGCACATAGGCCTGAGACTGAATGGCAATTGAATATATAACATTAATCTACACCTATGCCCCCCACCCCCCAAGGTCCCCATATGAATCACCATAAGTTCACAGTTTCCCTCATACAACTGCAATACAATTTGTTGTTTTTAACAACATGTTGTACAATCATTGGATCATTGCAATACAATGGATTTGGCAATAAATAATGAACTGATGGTAATTTCACTGATTCAGCCACATTCCTTGAACCCTAAACCTTGGGTTAGATAACCAATACCACCTTTCTATAGGTTGAACAGTATCATAAAGCTATTTAAGCTCCAGGCAGCCATCTTGGACGCCATCTTGAAAATGATGGCTTTATAAGACATATAAATTCCTACATCTTAAGTGTGTTCTTAAGCATGCCTAGATGTACCAGAACTAGTTGAAAAACATTTTGTATAGGGTAGTATGTTTTCATATATTGACCCATGTAATTTTCGCCTAGTGTTATAAAATAAAATGCATGATAGCACCCATAAAGCTACCTCTGGTGCAAGGCTATCACATATTTTCTAACTCTAGACATGTATACCATGACAAAAATCACTATGAGCATTAATCCCCTCAGTTGGTACCGACCAACCCCAGTAGCTCACCGTCTAAAATCCCGCCGCTTCCCAGACAGGAGAGGAGATTCCCACTTCCCCAAACCCCCCTGCTTCCCAAACAGGGGAGAAGAGTCCCACTTCCCCAAACCCCCCCGCTTCCCAGACCGGGGAGGAGATTCCCACTTCCCCAAACCCCGCCAGTTCCCAGACAGGGGAGGAGAGTCCCACTTCCCCAAACCCCCCTGCTTCCCAGATCGGGGAGGAACAAGTCTGAACAAGGTTGTTTTATTTTCTTTATTTTGCTGTGCATAACTTCAGCCTGAATCTCCTCAGACAAAGTATGCAACTATTTTGTAATTTCATACAACAGATTTTGGGAGTCAGGTTTACAGCTATGAACACATTCAGGTTAGGACTAGACATTTAGAGGTTAGGTTTCGGGGTTGGAGTTTTGCCTGATTTATACTTTCTACTGAAAATAGCCTATATCTACAAGCTCTCCGCTGCGTTTGCGTAGGTGTGTGTGTGCACATGCTTTGGGTTCCCATGGGCCAGTGTGTCCGGGCAGTTTGACATGGGCATCTGTTGCCGCTTAGCTCTGTAGACGTTGTAAAACTAAGACTGTCTGGTCTGACTGCCTGATTGTTTGGTACTAAGGTTTGTTTTTGATTTAAGTTTTTGTATTCGTTTTTCATAAAAAAGAGGTCTCATCTTTGAACAAAAGTTTGATAAAAATAAAAATGAACATGTTTTACGTTTAAATAATGTGTTCTCTTATCTTATTTTCAATTAATATACATAAAGACCCAAACCTGAAAGTTGAACCACAAGTTACCTGAAGTTGAGGCCAGGGGCAAGAGTCGCCCCTTCTAATCTAAACCCCGCCCATTGCCCAAACCTGAAGTATCTGGTGAAATTCCCTGAATCTGAAGCAATTTGGCTGGAGTTGGATGGAATCGAACCCTGCTAGCATACGAAAGCCTGGTTGCAATTTGTCATTCTTCAACCTTGGGAGAATTTGTGGGCCTTTCGCTGGACCTTCTAACCTCTAGGATGACCCCAGACTCAGCACTTAATGACCACGCTTCATGGTGCCCAAATCTGAATGTACCTGCTGAAATTCCCTGAATCTGAAGCAATTTGGTTAGGGGTCAACGCTTGCTCCTGAGGTCATTTTAGGCCCTGGGACCTCCAGTATAACGCCTAAATACCCCCAGAGTGTTAAGGAAGAACATATCAAGAGAGCATAGTGCCAGTCCCTCTGGTTGACCCAGGACATGTGATGTTATGTTCTGAACCCAGAGTTCAAATCTAGCTCAGGCTTCATTCGCGGCCTCCGCACTTAAATTAATTAAAATATTCAAATAAACAATCCTTGTTTTCTGAGTAAGACTCATTATGAATATTTGAGGCGTGCTGAATCCAATAAAATTGGTTTCCTGACTCTACAAAGCTTCTAAGTTGTGAAGAATTTGAAAGAGACACGTTTTTTCAGCACCAAAGCCTCAATTGTTTTTTTATAATTTCAAAAGACACATATTCTGACTTAGTTTTTCGAGCCGAACGCGCTGGGAGGGTTCGCGTTGTGCAACATTTTTTTGTTGATTTTATAAACATTCCCGAGGCTTTATTTCAAAAACGCACCATCGGAAATATCTCATATTTCAGTATGGTGTAGGGCTCATTGAGACGGACGCGTAGATATGTGTCCCAGTCCGATGCAGCGCTCCTAGGCGAATTTCGAATTTCAACTTTAACGCTTAAATACTCAAAGACTATACGGAATTGAAGTCTCATCTTTGAGGACGTTGCACATCTCAACAAGACAAACACGTGTATATGTGTACCATCTCTCTGCGACACTCCTATGCGGAGCTCTCCACTTTCACCTCGGTTCAAACAAGGGATATAGACTGTACGACCCTGAGACCATCCTGAAGGACAAACTCGTAACATTAAGAGGGTCCGTGAGGGATGAACCTTATATTACCGTGTTCGTCTCATTGAGACGAACGTGTGCGTATAAGTCCCACATCTGTGTGAGGCCAGGGGCAAGAGTTGCCCCCTCTAATCTAAACCCCGCCCAGTGCCCAAACCTGAAGTATCTGGTGAAATTCCCTGAATCTGAAGCAATTTGGCTGGAGTTGGATGGAATCGAACCCTGCTAGCATACGAAAGCCTAGGTTGCAATATGTCATTCTTCAACCTTGGGAGAATTTGTGGGCCTTTCGCTGGACCTTCTAACCTCTAGGATGACCCCAGAAACAGCACTTAAAGACCACGCTACAGGGTGCCCAAATCTGAATGTACCTGCTGAAATTGCCTGAATCTGAAGCAATTTGGTTAGGGGTCAACACTTGCTCCTGAGGTCATTTTAGGCCCTGGGACCTCCAGTATAACGCCTAAATACCCCCAGAGTGTTAAGGAAGAACATATCAAGAGAGCATAGTGCCAGTCCCTCTGGTTGACCCAGGACATGTGATGTTATGTAGCCCATAATCTAGGCCTTTTGTCTCAGGCCTGGAGAATAGGATGACATTGAACCCTGCTAGCATACGAAGGCCTAGGCTTCCCAGATTGCAATATGTCATTCTTCAACCTTGAGAGAATTTGTGGGCCTTTCGCTGGACCTTCTAACCTCTAGGATGACCCCAGACTCAGCACTTAAAGATCACGCTTCAGGTTGCCCAAATCTGAATGTACCTGCTGAAATTCCCTGAATCTGAAGCAATTTGGTTAGGGGTCAACACTTGCTCCTGAGGTCATTTTAGGCCCTGGGACCTCCAGTATAACGCCTAAATACCCCCAGAGTGTTAAGGAAGAACATATCAAGAGAGCATAGTGCCAGTCCCTCTGGTTGACCCAGGACATGTGATGTTATGTTCTGAACCCAGAGTTCAAATCTAGCTCAGGCTTCATTCGCGGCCTCCGCACTTAAATTAATTAAAATATTAAAATAAACAATCCTTGTTTTCTGAGTAAGACTCATTATGAATATTTGAGGCGTGCTGAATCCAATAAAATTGGTTTCCTGACTCTACGAAGCTTCTAAGTTGTGAAGAATTTGAAAGAGACACGTTTTTTCAGCACCAAAGCCTCAATTTTTTTTTTATAATTTCAAAAGACACATATTCTGACTTAGTTTTTTGAGCCGAACACGCTGGGAGGGTTCGCGTGGCGCCTCTGGTGGTCCCTCTGGAGGAACTTCCGGGGGTGCCCCACCGCCTCCACCACCACCACCATCACCCTCACCATTCCCTTCATAAAACCTCCAAAGGCTCTCTCCGGACCACTGGCACTCTCACTCTGTAAATAGTTCTTTCTCGGCCCACTTTTGATTTTGTGTGTGTGTGTGTGTGTGTGTGTGTGTGTGTGTGTGTGTGTGTGTGTGTGTGTGTGTGTGTGTGAGTGTTCAGTCCTGGGCCAGGCAGCAGCAGTTTCATTAAACCAGTGAAAATGTGTTCTTTCTTATTTATTTTTGAAACTTTTGTTACTTTTGAAATAGTGTAGGCAAAAGCTAGTGTAAGCTGAGACTTAGATTTTTTTTCTGTTTTGTTAAACCAATGAAACTGTGATACAATCAAAAAGTCAAAATAAGCCTCTGCTTCAGCCTAAACCTTTTCAGTGCCACTAGCATTAGTGGACTTAATACAAATGTACTACTACTACTACTACTACTACGTACTACTACTATCCTGTTAAGGGCTTTGCACAGAAGGCCGTTGCGTTTCTTCCCGTTTGCTGCATGATTCAAACGCATTGGATTTGGTGTGCAATGCTGTGCGGAATCCACACTGCGGATGCAAAAAGGAGTCAATTCTACCGCATGCGAAAAGACGCACAAATCGAACTGGGTTTGATCAGGGAAAAAACCCATTACCGCAGCCACTTGCTGCATGGCAAATTCGGAGCAGGTGTGCGAGAGGTCATAGAGAATCATTGGTTTCTTTAAAAAAAATGAAATTGTCAGTTTTTGTGTGTGCAAAAAATTGCTCCGGTCTGCAAAGCCCTTCAGTGTTGGCAGATTTTCCGAGAGACACAAGAAAGCTGACAGGTCTACAAAACAGGCCCAAAAGAGGCAACTACTAGGCCACATTGCGCATATCACTGTCGCTACATAAACGGTGCGCAGCTACGGGCAGCATGAAACACACAGAAACTAAATATGATGTAAACAGAGTGGTTAAAAGGTTACCACAGGCAGTGTTATCATCCTTTTCAGGTAGAACTTAACAAGCTGCGCTATTTGAAGAGGTTAATTTACACGGCAGAAAGAGACGGAGAACGGACTGTCAATCTAGGTTACAAGTTAAAACGGCTCCAAAAGAGCCGATCTACAAGGCTGAGGCACAGCCAGCCATGCAAGCTGGCGCGTTCCCGAGCTGTGGCGGCTTATTTTCTCTTTTTTTTATTTAACTCTCGACAACAACAGTTCCGCACGTCTCAAATAAATAACTCCATACAGTTCATCTGAACCAAAACAACGACGCGAGCCGTGAAGCAGACTGCATGCCATGCAAAGAGACCGTGGTTATACTTATTCCGAACGGCGGTGTTGTGCGTGAGCCATTATGATCTAAAAGCCCTCCAAGCCCTGAGGATGCGACGAGTTGTAGGCTTGTAGATTAGCGAGGTTCAACGCGCAACACCTTCGTACGGACAAAGTACAAACCCAGTTTTACCTTAATTCCTCCAACAGTCGTGCATAGTTCTTTACCAGGCTAGCAATCCGATTTTTAGAAGCCACAAATGATACTGATGACAGTATAAAAACTGAAAGGACTGCCAAGCCAATTTCACCAGCATATTAATAACAATAATAATAATAATACAAATAATAATAATAATTCTGTCTTCTCCCAGTATGCCCTCAAATCTTGTAATATTGTTTCACATCCCCACAGAGAACTGTTCCTTTGTCTTTAGGACCCAGGGGGAAAAAACCTTTTCAGTTAAATCTCTCTAGGTCGTCCTCAGACGAGCCCTCCATCGTTGTTTCCAGTCATCTCGGTTCTCCATACATCTGGCCAGCTCATTGGTGTTCTGTGTCCCTACGTCTTCCTTGAGTACGTCCACGTATGTTTTTGTGGGACGTCCTCGCGACCGGTGCCCATGTGTTGGCTCCCACAGTACCAATTTGCTGGCTGGAAGCTCCTGGTGTCTTTGGCAGTGTCCTGCTAGTCTCATTCTTCTGGTGGCAATTTTCTCGCTTACCCTTGGTATTCCCTCATACAGGCTCCTGTTGGTAACATGTGCACTCCTGTTGATGTTGAGTACTGCACGCAACATTCTAGTGTAGCACCCATCTAGAGACTTCTGCAGGGTTGGCTTCAGGGTCCAGCATTCACTGCATAGAGGAGAACAGACTCCACTGTTGCAAAGAAGAAGCTAAGTTTGATTTGGCGGGGGAGGCTAGAGTTCCATACACTGTTCATGCCGTTCAGGGCCCTCCAAGCGAGTGTCTTCCTTACTTTAAGGTCTTTCTCAGTTGAGTCGACCCATGCGCCCAGGTACTTGAAGTCCTTGACTTCCTTCAACACAGCTCCTTCTGTTGTTGTCAGAGGTGAGTGATCAGGTAGGTTATAGGTGATAACCTCAGTTTTCTTAGCATTTAGCCTGAGACCAACTTTGGCACACTCTATCTCCACCCTGTTCAGGAGTTCTTGTGCTTGTTCCATGCTGTCGGAGAGCAGGCTGATGTCGTCCACATAGTCCAGGTCTGTCAGAACTACTGCGGGATGCCGCCTTGACCTCCTTGGTGTTAGCGTGAAGCCAAGCTCTTGTTCTCGTCCACCTATGGCTTTCCTGAGCGCATAATCTAGAACTATGATGAAGAGGTAGGGGGCTAGGGTGTCTCCTTGCATTACACCAGCTCGGATGTCAAACACCTCACTGCTGCCATCTGGGGTCACCACTTTGGCCCTTGTTCTTGCGTACATGGTCTCGATAGCCCGGAGAATGTTGGGAGGGACATTGTAGGCCTCAAGGATCTTCACCATCTTGCTTCTGTGGATAGAATCAAAAGCCAATGAAGCACAGTACAGCTGCTAGGTTGTCCTTTTTCGCCTCCTCTATTAATCTCCTTAATGCCAGGATCTGTGCTACGATTGTTCTCTCCTCTCGAAAACCATTTTGGTTCTCTCTCAGGTGAGGGTCGATGGCATGCCGTATCCTGTTCAGTATCATTCGGTTGAAGACCTTAGCAGTGATACATGTCAGGCTGATGCCTCTGTAGTTGTCTGGCTTTGAGAGGTCCCCAGCTTTAGGCACCGGGATGATGTTAGACAGAGACCATATTTCAGGTTGCTTGTTGTGCTGTAGAGCATTGTTGCAAAAGTCTAGGATGAGGTTGTCTAGGTCGCAGTTCTTCAAGACCTCTGGAGGTATGCCATCCGGCCCAGCGCTTTTTCCCTCTCTCAGGGTGGATTTTGCCCTGGCGAGCTCGCTGATTGTGAAGGGTCCATCGTCGATGTTCAGGCCCTGGAGGACTGCTGGTATATTTTCCTCCTCTCCCTCTTCCACTGATGTTCCCAGGAGCCTTTGGAAGTGGTCGAACCATAAATACAGCTCAATAATTATCTTTTTCAACCTCAGGTGCGTCGCTTCTCCTCCACTCACCATTGTGCCAGCAGGACCTGTTGAGTGAACAACAAGCTCGGTAAGTGATTGATTCCTGATGTGTTATGCTACTGTAGCCAGCGTAGTTTTATCACATTTATTTGATTTCGAGATTTATGTATTAGAATTATTTCCTTCAAAATGAAAGATTTGTAGAGTAGAAGATGAGCTGAAATGAATTGGAATTGAATCTGTTTCATGTAAGATAACCCAAGTGGAAAGTTGAGATGAAATGAATTGAAATTGAATCTATTTTTATGTAAGATAACCCAAGTGGAAACTTGAGCTGAAATGAATTGAATTGAATCTTTTTTTATGTAAGATAACCCAAGTGGAAACTTGAGCTGAAATGAACTAAAAATGGAGTTTTGTGTTGCAAGTAATGTATGTTATACTGTTTTGATGTAAGTTTAGAGGGCAATAGTGCCCAATTTTGAACGTATATTGGGGTAAATTCAGGCATGTTGACTGAAAGTTTGTAATCTTGGCGTCTCAAGTACTTTTACTCGATCACTTTTTACTGCAGTGCCTTTTGGGTGCTTTTGATGGAAGAAGCTTTGGCACCACATAACGCTGCCATAATTTTCATCATTCATTATAGCCGGGGTGGATACCCATTTGATATCCGAGCATGGGACCATTTCAGGCTCAGAAGAGCAAAATATTCTCTGTAAATTAGGGAGGGACCGCATCCACCTCCCCTATGGCACATACACGTGCCCTTTAAGGAAGAAAGGGTGCAAATCTGTGGTGAAAAACCCAGTACATCACCTTAAAGGATCACGCCACGAGCCCATGACAACCCAGCAGATTAAAATGATCTTGAGGCCTCTGAGGTGGCAGGTTGCGATGCAACAGCTTCGCGACCTGCGCACCTCAGGGGCCCCAATGGTCACATCCTTGGACCTTCTTGAAGAGCAACCGCCCATCTCAACGGCCTCCACACCTTCCGTATCCGCTCGCTGCGGCAAAGATGCTTGCGAGCGGATGCGGAAGGTGTGCAAGTTCCAGACGAGACTGATTTCGTCCCTGAGGGAACAACTCAAACAAGCGCAAGTAAGTACAGACTTTTGGTACAACTGTTGTGCAACTTATTGTATTATAACTTGTAAGTACCCAACGTTGAAAGTTGTTTCTAAAAAATAACTGAAGTTGATATGAATGTTGATGCTCAAATGAACTCAGTTGGTGCTTTAAACAAGTAAAACAGTACAACTGACAACTAACCCTAACCCTAAGCAATTGTATATTGCAACTAATTGTGTTTTCTTTGGGGGAAAAAGAAACAGTTGCGGGAACAATACCTGGCTGCGGAGGAGGAGGAGAGAGGTGGCCAAGGAGAGGTGGACCCAGAGGAGGAGGAAGAGGTGGCTGGGTCTGACCAGCCACCCCCCGCCAAGCCCTCTGGGAAGAGGAGGAGGAAGGAGGATACCCAGCCACCCCATGCCAAGCCCTCTGGGAAGAGGAGGAGGAAGGCGAAGAATACAACGCCAGTAAGTACAGACTTTTGGTAAAATTAGGTACAGATAAGAATATTGCAGCTAATTTTATTATTAATTGTATTGTTGTACAACTTATTGTATTATAACAGTTGCGGGAACAACATCTGGCTGCGGAGGAGGAGGTGGGGGGAAGAGAAGGAAGAGAAGTGAGATGGAGGCTTCTTCAAGTGATGAGGGACTGCTCAATATCGCTGTATGTTCCACAATTTTTCTTCCAAACTTAATGTTTCCTCTTCAACCCTCTGCTGAATTATGATTGGAAAAGTCACACAATTCACAAAGAATGTATTTTGGGGGCAAATGGAATACTGCTACCAATTTTTAATTCTGGTTTGTTCACCCCCTCTTTCAGCCCCCAGAAAAATACCACACCATGACCAGACAGGGCGCCAGGGGTCAAGGGCTATCGGGGAAACCCCTGGCGTACTTGCTGCAGCACAGTTTCCCAGCCAAACGTACGTCTTGGCCGAAAAGGGAGGAGGAGGAGGATCAAGAAGACGTGGTCATTGACCTGTCATCGGCGGCAAGCTCTGGGGAAGGTAGCTGCATTTCATTCTCACCTGGGCCATCAAACACACCTGAGGCCATGAAATGAATTGAAATTGAATCTATTTTTATGTAAGATAACCCAAGTGGAAACTTGAGCTGAAATGAATTGAATTGAATCTTTTTTTATGTAAGATAACCCAAGTGGAAACTTGAGCTGAAATGAACTAAAAAATGGAGTTTTGTGTTGCAAGTAATGTATGTTATACTGTTTTGATGTAAGTTTAGAGGGCAATAGTGCCCAATTTTGAACGTATATTGGGGTAAATTCAGGCATGTTGACTGAAAGTTTGTAATCTTGGCGTCTCAAGTACTTTTACTCGATCACTTTTTACTGCAGTGCCTTTTGGGTGCTTTTGATGGAAGAAGCTTTGGCACCACATAACGCTGCCATAATTTTCATCATTCATTATAGCCGGGGTGGATACCCATTTGATATCCGAGCATGGGACCATTTCAGGCTCAGAAGAGCAAAATATTCTCTGTAAATTAGGGAGGGACCGCATCCACCTCCCCTATGGCACATACACGTGCCCTTTAAGGAAGAAAGGGTGCAAATCTGTGGTGAAAAACCCAGTACATCACCTTAAAGGATCACGCCACGAGCCCATGACAACCCAGCGATTAAATGATCTTGAGGCCTCTGAGGTGGCAGGTTGCGATGCAACAGCTTCGCGACCTGCGCACCTCAGGGGCCCCAATGGTCACATCCTTGGACCTTCTTGAAGAGCAACCGCCCATCTCAACGGCCTCCACACCTTGGCATGGGGTGGCTGGGTATCCTCCTTCCAGACAGGGCGCCAGGGGTCAAGGGCTATCGGGGAAACCCCTGGCGTACTTGCTGCAGCACAGTTTCCCAGCCAAACGTACGTCTTGGCCGAAAAGGGAGGAGGAGGAGGATCAAGAAGACGTGGTCATTGACCTGTCATCGGCGGCAAGCTCTGGGGAAGGTAGCTGCATTTCATTCTCACCTGGGCCATCAAACACACCTGAGGCCACCCACCCCCCCCCCCAGGCCCCGAATACCCCAGCGGCAGTCGCCACCCCCAAAGCGCGGGACACCGCAGCTGCAGTCGCCCCCCCCCCCCCCCCCCCCCCCCCCCCCAGGCGCCGGACCCCCAGGCGCCGGACACCCCAGCTGCAAAGTATCGACTTCGGTACCCAACCCTAATGTTTCGTCTCCTGAAATGTTTTTTTTTGTTGTCATTTTTGTCTTATTCTTATTCTTTGTTTGAATTGAGATTCAGTCTTCTGAAATTGTTCTAGTCTAGTCTAGTCTTATTGACAAAATATCAAAATCTTGGGATAGGGTTAGTCTTTTAGTTTTAGTTTTAGTCGACAAAATTAACACTGAGTATTTGCTTATAACATGACCTTATATTCACTTGGCATCAGGGGCGTCACGCCAAATTCTGGGCCCTGGGTACAAGGATTCACTGCGGGCCCCCGCACAATTATTTTGTACAGCCAAATCACCTTTCGTCACCTTTTTTCCGTAGTCCCAGCCAGCCAGATCACCTTTCATCACCTTTTTGATCATTTTTTGAATTTTGACATTTTTAGAGAAAAAACTGACCATTTTAGGTTCATATGAGTCCAAGCATTGGATTTGTGATGGAAATGACGTCATCGCCAGAAACCGGAAATGGAGCGTCTCTCCAACGTAAACAACATGTTATTTTCACATTGGAAGCCATTACAGCAACGCCGCTATATCTCAGCATCAATACATCGGATTTTGATCCGGTTTGAAGTGTCTATGGCGTCTATTGCGTGTCCCAGGCGATAGTAGTTAGGTTTTTACACCATCAAGCGCGCGTGTGGCGCACAGGGTCCCACGCTCTTCCATGCTAACGCTAATGTAAAGTGGATGAGCAGGCTAATATCATGAGGCCTAATAGCAAAGGCCGGAGACCTAATCGTTGGCGCTATCTAGTGGTACATTAAATCCACTACAGCCTACAATTATTTCATGCCGGCTAGAATGATGTACTGTAAAACTGAAAAATGTATAATATTCCTGGCTTATAAGCGCACAAGCATATTGTAAATTGGCTATGAGAGAGTTAACTATTGAAAAATAGCAGATATACAGTAGATCTGCAATTTTTGAAAAATCGTGAAAATGTGTCCATTTCAATTTGAATATTTCAAATCCTAAGGTTTTTTTTTTTTTTAAACAATGTTTCTATGTCAGTGTTGCTCAAACCTTTTCATGTGAAGGACCCCCAAAATGATATGTATTTGGCCACGGACCCATATCTAAAAATATTTAGTTCCAGGGACCCCCAGAAGCAAAACGCATTTTCCCGACTTTTCAAAAATAGCAGATCTACAAGCTCGCAGCGCACCACTCGGTGGCACGCTCTGAGCTCGTAGGTATGCTATTTTTCAGTAGCTAAAGTTACTAGGGCCCCTCCACCATTGGCCCTAGTAACTCAGTCCCACTCCCCCCCCCCCCCCCCAGAACAGAAACATTTTCACTCTCCTCAACAGGTGGGTCTTCAAGCACTTAAGGGAGTCCTTCAAAGACACACCAAACTCACTGGAGCACTACCTCCTGAATACCAGGTGTTTTTTGAAACACATGCGGCAGTGTCAACCCAAACACAGCCGCCTCTCTGTGAAAGCCATAAACAGCTTGATCGGCTACCTGGACAGCCTGATCAAATCCAACAGCAAGGGAAAAACGGTGCGCAGTCACACAGTGAAAACCAATAAAAAGCTTAAGCTGCACTCGGCTGAGGACATCCAACGTTGCTTGCAGGGTTGCAAGGAGAAGATCCCCAAGCTGCTGGGTAAGTCTGTATCATTACAGGTCTTGCCTGAGTAGACAAGTGTCAAACTCATCTTGACAGTCCAGTTGTGCCCAAGTGCACGAGTGGTCACCCCAATGACACAATGACTGAAGAAAGGGAACATGGTACATTGCAGTAGTCAATGCTAAAAAGACTAATAGGCAGGACTGTCCAAATCAATTATTTGTCTAAGTGTCTCAAATGTACAGGTCTTGCCCGAGTAGACAAGTGGCAATCCCAACTTGACAGTCCAGTTGTCATGCCCAAGTGCACGAGTGGTCACCCCAATGAGACAGTCCATTTGGAAAAGACTCAAGAAAGGGAATATGGCACATTGCATTAGTCAATGCTAAAAAGACTAATAGACAGTATTCTCTACATCAATTAATCTTCTAAGTGTTTCAAATGTACAGGTCTTGCCCAAGTAGACAAGTGACCATCGCAAAGTAACAGTCCAGTTGGCATACACTTAGGGAAGGGCAATGCCAAGTGAACATTATTCTCATCATCACAGGGAATGCATTCACCAATAACCCTTGTGGCTTTGTGTGCTTCTGGTTACAGCATCAATGGAGGACCAGATCCGTAACTTCGGGATAAGGATTGGCTCTAAGGGCTGGAACCGGGCGGGCGGCCGGTCGGTGTTGGTTTGTGGCGGCGCGTGGGTGCCTCTCTGGGCGGCGCCACGTCCGCCACCTGCCGGGGGCAGGCGCCGTGGGCCGGCGGCGACTCTGGCCGCGCGTCGGGCCCTACTCGCAGATCTCCTCAGCTACGGTACTCGCCGCCTCCCTCGGGGGCGGCCGCCCCGGCGGGCTGCCTCGGCTGGCGCCTTGCAGCTGACTTAGAAATGGTGTAATGTAATTTTAATCATTCACAGGTAGACATGGAGGAGGAGGATAGCAACTTCTGCCCTGTTTGCAACGAGAAGTTGGATGGTGTCGAGACTGTCGACCGACACCTTATAGGTGAACATGCCACCTTTCCATTATCAAAAGAACAGGATATCTTTTGCAAATTGGGGAGGGACCGGATTCTCCTGAAGGGGGAATTCCGGTGCCCTCTCTTTCAGAGTGGCTACGGAAAAATTATTAAAAACCCGAAACAGCATCTGCAAAACAGCCATAAAGAGCTCACCGAGCTGCAAATAAAGATGACCCTGAGGCTTTTGAGGTACAAGGTCGCCATGAAACAGCTTGGCGACCTTCGTGCCTCAAAGGCCCAATTGGTCACTGACCTGGACATAATATACGATCAAGCCACCGCCGAACCTGGACCCTCCACCTCCTCAGCTGAACCCTCCACCTCAGCATGCTCCAGCTGCAAGAGGCTTGTGCGGGAGAACAAATTCCTGCACAAGCACGTTGGATAACACGGAAGAACTGGAGTGTTTTTTGGCACACGATGAGATAATGAAAGCCTATGGAAAAAAATGGTCAACAGAGAGAGTATATGCAGGGCTCGGAGGTTTTGAAGATGGCCCCCACGCTAATAATGATTGTTTTGGAGCGCCTATCACCGCTCTGGAAGTGTGGAAGAAGATGAAGATAAAGCTCCACTCGGCCGAGGACCTCCGGCGATGCCTGCAGCATTGCAGGGTGGGGAGCCCCGAGCTGCTGGGTAAGTCAATTTCCAATTCGACATTTATTCTCATCATCACAGGGAATGCATTCATCAATAACCCATGTGGCTTTGTGTGCTTCTGGTTACAGCATCAATGGAGGACCAGGAAGGCGAGGGGGGCTTCACTGCGGCCCAGAAGGCCTACCTCTACGGGTACCTTAACCTGTACCTGGCATGCTTGTTTGGACACCGGAACGGAGGCTGATGTTCGGCGAGCCTAAGAGTTGGGTAGCCCAGAGATGGGCTACATCGTGCAGGTACTATTCTGTTCATCACAAAGTTTGTGTTGTGAAGTGTTGTGAAGTGATTTTGCACTTTTAAATGTTTTTGATACAAAGTTTGTTTGTCATCTACTGTTGGTAGATTGTTACATTTTAATTTAATTCGTAGAGCTGTAGGTGGTGGGTCCAACGAGACAAGCAAAGGGACCCATTCAAGTCTTGAATCAGTTTGAGGAAGTGTTGCGGTTTGTACCGGGGTTTGTTTACATTACACATCACACCGCCGGATTCCTCCATTAAATCCAATGCATCTTGCTGACTTTAAACTTCTTTATCCCTGATGAATGTTGCTAGATGGCCAAATAATGATCGGCTAACATTAGCTTTAGCCTATACATAATGATTTCTCACAACATCCTGCCTATAGTCATGTGACACGTAAACGTCACTACGCACACATGCACGCACAGGGGCCTTGAACAATACAGGGCAATGGGCCGTTTCCTTGGCAACGTATGTTGGGGGCCGGCGCCATCTAGTGGCATTAAATGATCCCACCAATCCCCTCCCCTTTGAAATCCATTACAATGGGGACAATGTCAGACTCAGTCTCAGAGTCTGAGATCAGGCTAATTCACACTTGTACTCCATTGAGCTAATTTATAATTTAATAGACTCAGAGCATTCACATTTTTAGTGGTATAATGGCCTGAAAAGTGTGCCCATAATCTTTCAATGTTTCATCTCTTTTTGATACATTGAAAACCTGTAGGTCCAACTAATTGATAATCTTTGCTTAATGTGCAGTGATTGGACTGCAGACATCTGCAGTGCCTCAGCAGCGTCCGGTTCCCCCCCCCACTGCAACCGGAGCCACCTGCCACCCTGCAGACACCCGCAGTCACCCTGCATGGACTCCTGTACACAATCAGGACCTTGCAGAGGCTGCCACCTGCCACCCTGGGGACACCCGCAGCGCATGCAGCCGCTATTGTGCCACCAGAACCCCCCATGCCTCTGCGATGTGGGGCAGATCCTGATCACTGTGCTGACGGGAGATGAGGGTAAGGGACTTCAAATACCAGAGGCTCCTGGGTCAACGTTGACATTACTTGCCGTGAAAAAGGGAAGATGAAAACAGAGAAACATAGCCAGCACCTCAACTCAACACATGAAAACACAAACTGAGGCATCCAGCTTCGGTCAAAAGTATTGTCTGATGAGGCATGTGGTGACTCATACAGGTGAGAAAAATATCTCTGTCTAGACAAGATTTATACAGGGGAGAAATATTTTAGCTGAACAGTAAGATGCCTTTAGTATATTTCTGTGTTGAAACATAATGTGTCATACACAACAAACTTATTATCATTCATTATAATTCATTAGTACAGTTAAAAGTCCTGCTGCCCTTGGCTGCGGGATTGGTGCAACGTTATGCCCCTGCCCGAGCGGAGCCTCCCAACGTCCTGTATGTGGATCGGGACTGCTGTTACCCTGTCGCTGGGGGAAAGTCCAGGACCGCTAACATGTTTCCCGATTGGGAACAGCTGGAGGTGAGGCTCGACGTGTGGCACTTCATACACTGTTTGGCGCTGGGTTTCACCTCCGAGAGCCACCCCCCCTGCACGGCCTGTTTATGCTGCCCGTCTTCCGCTGCGTGCGCAACAACGTCCTTGGAGTCATTCCACCAACACCTCAACTGCTTCATCCCTGGTGTGTATTTAGTGTGAGAGAAGATGGGGAAAGGAAGAATGAAAGCGAGTGCGTGTGTCTTTTTTTTTGGCATGTCACCTGTCATGTTTTAAGGACAATTGCTCCCCGGGCCCCCAGTTGGTGTCCACCTGTCCCTCCAGCTCCCCCCAAAATAGCACGAACCACGGCGTGGCGCTGTAAGAAGGAGGAGCCTGCAGCGGGACTCCTCTACAGCCCCCAAAACCAAGGTGTGCACATTCTTGCTCCCAGTGTGGCAACCCAAGTGTGGCAGGAAAGTAGACTTTTCTGCTACAGCAGTGGGCAGGCCTGTTGAGGAGTGGCTGGCGGAGATGAGGAGAGGTGGGGGTGAGGTGCCGTGACTTAGAGCTTGTATGAAGTAGAACATTACCTGTTTTTTACACCTGTTGTGCACTGTGTAATAATGATTGGGCAATATCCATGTCTAGGCCACATATATTGTTATGTTAATATGCTTTAACTACTTAGAAACTGGCACCCATTGGTCATTATCAATTGAATAGGCTGATATAATGCTCTATTTCCCCTAGAGATAAATAGATAAAATAAATGATGATTGTCTGTTCTGTGAAAGATAAGAGTATGTTGTAACTGTCTGTCCAATGGCAGCTGTGAGTTAGGTCATGTTTTGTGTTCCTTTAACTTAACTCTTTGAATTAGCTTGGCTCTCTTTTTAACTCATGAATGCAAAAGCAGTCTTCTAAAGTAACCATAACAATGAATTTGCCTTTTAAATCATGTTAAACCACAAAGCAATAAAACACTTAGCCGCTTCAACTCAAAATATCCAGTTTCTGTCTATTGTTGATCCCTCCCCCCACCACCACTCTGATTGGTCCATCAGACTCATTGTGAGTATTTAACATAGCTCTGTTTAGGTCCATGACACAGTCATGACACAGTTCCATCCTCTCTTCTGGACTAACGGTGAAGTATAAATAAATAGATAGATAGATAGATAGATAGATAGATAGATAGATAGATAGTAAGTAGGTTGATGCACCAATTGATGCAGGTTAGAGTTGTCCTATCTAAAAAAGAAGGTAACATTTGAATTCCCCATCGAAAAATACATACAATAGACATCCAATTTGTTTTTGAGATGGATAGGGTACAATTGGCAATTATAAAATACCAATTGATGCAGGTTAGAGTTGTCCTATGCAAAAAAGAAGGTCATATTTGAATTCTCCATCAAAAAATACATACAAAAGACACCCTTTTTTTTTTTTCGCAGCCTTTTTTTCGCGGCCTCGTCCATGGATGCGTCCACGGCCGGCCGTTTGCGTCCACGGCCGCGGCCTCGTCCACGGCCTCGTCAACGGCCGCGTCCCCGGCCGTCTGCGTCCACGGCCGCGTCCACGGCCGCGTCCACGGCCGGGACGGCCGGCCGTTTGCGTCCGAGGACGCGGCCACGCGTCCACGGCCGTTTTTTTTGCGCCGGCCAACGGCTCTTGCCACGCGTCCACGTCCATGGACGCGGCGGCCAACGGCTCTTGCTGGTCCTCATTTCTCACTTATTTCTTACTATAAAAAAAAATCACAAACCTCAAATATATTATGGTGTTTAATTATTATTTTTTTTTATTTTAATTAATATTAAACTTCGTAATGTGTGAGTTTGGGATAGAATGGATGTGTTTTTATTCACATTGTAACGGCGGAACCATTTGGCGGAACCATACATTAGCGCTACATTTCCTGACGGACGCCATTTTACATCCTGGTCCCATCCATCTTCAGAGAGGCGCGTCCAGCAAACGATACCAACGGGGGACACACGAGAGATATTCTACGAGAGATATTCTACTGATACGGTACGGATAAAAGTTTATTTAGGCTACGATGACATGTTTTGGGTTGTCTTGTTTTGACGGTTATTCTTTAGCGCGAGGTAACCTCGCGTCAGGCTTTCAACATGGCTGCGGCCCTATTGTGGCTAATGATTAGCCTAGCCCTAGCTAGCCTAACTGCAACGCAAAAAGGCTCACGTTAACACCTCCGTTTATTTCATTCCATTCATCTAACTGCATTCATTCCATTCATCTAACTGCATTCATTCCATTCAGCTAACTGCTAGTGCGGACGGCCGCCAGTTGTGGTAGGTGGGTGGGTGGGTGGGTGATTATTTAGTTACATGCAGAGTTTGATGTAACATGTTTGTGGATTTATATTCCGACATATGACGGCACCGCGCGCAGAAATGGACGATCTGAAAGATCGCATCGTCAATGTTTGACATTTTTGCAACAAAATAAGTCACGTACGCTTAAAGGTCGGTCTTGTACACCTAAATAAGTGAGCAGCCTAAAACGGCAACTCGATTAATTGCATAATTTGGCACTGTGTGTGCCATTTTGAACAGGTGATACCAATGGCACCAATGAAGGTTGCATGCATTGTTCATGATGTCTCACTGGAACCATTGATTAATTGAATACTTTGATAACAGTTTACAAAAAAAAGGTGTAGTTGTACAAACATTTATTTATTTTTCACATCAATGCCCAATATTGTACATTTGAGCCACGGATCCACCATTTGATGACATTTAGCGTCGGAGCCAAAACTAGAAAAATGTCTCATCTTTAGATAACGTTTTGTCCACAATTCCATGCTGTGTTGATGACTGTACCTGCTGTGCTTCTCAACCTTTCAGGCCGTGACCCCCAAAATAATCATATTTGAACTCTGTCCCACAGATAATTATTGTGAAAATGGCAGATCTACAAGCTCACATTGTGAGCCTGTATATAGTCTTTTTTTGCATTTTTTTTGCATGTTTTTTTTAGCATAGTTTGTCTTGCATCTGCAGTAATATTATCACTTCACTGTCATCTGGGGACCCCTCATGATAACGTGGACGGGTTGAGAACCACTGCCACAGGACAGATGACAGGGAATTGTTAGACCTCTTGTTAATTATGTAATGTAGATGTTTAAAAATAATTCCTCTCTTGGGCGTGTATGGTTGTCTATCTTGGCAATTGGCATGCTGTGTGCTCTATTGAGTGTAAAAAAACAAGTGGTTTCATTGTACACGAGTTAAAGATTTATAAGGGTCCATTTGGTCACCAACTCTATTTCATTTATCTGGGGACTACCTGGAATCCCTTCAAGGACCACGGGTTGACCACGTAACTGTAGCCACTGTGTTTTAGGACCAAAATTGAAACAAGCCCTGTGTTTTTTGTGTTATCCTTTCAGCACAGTGGTTTTCAACATTTATTCATTCACTGTTTACATGCACAGATCTATTCCACTTGTATTCAGAAAGCAGAATTCAGAATAAAAATGTTCACGTAAACACCTCAGTTTATTCCATTCTATGGTGTTCCAAACAGTTTAGGTTTCGGGTTACACCAGTGGTTTTCAACAGGTGGTCCGGGGACCATCAGTGGTCCTTGAAGGGGTTCCAGGTGGTCCTCAGCTAAATGATTGAGTGTGGTCACCAAAACTCTTAAAGGTGTAAATGAAACCAAATGGAACCTTAAGGGTCCATTTGGTTTCATTTTACACCTTCAAGAGTTATATTATTGTTAAACCTCTGCATTACTTAATTTACAAGAAGTCCACATCAATACAACATGGAATTGGGGACAAAATCTTACCCAAAGACAACACAATATACTAAGTTTTGGGTCTGAGAGGCTAAATCTCATCAAATGGTGGATCCGTGGCTCAAATGGCGAGTAAATAGTGGTCCTTGACAAGAAAAATGTTGAAAACCACTGCGTTACACTGTTTATATGGCACCGATTCAAATGGTGTAATACCACACATCCAAATGGAATGAAAATAAATTTAGGTCAGACCAGTATGGAGTCATTTGGGACGTTTACATGATTATTTTTATTCTGAAAGAACAGTCATTCTGAATACAAGTGGAATACAGATGTTCATGTAAACCCAGCAATTGACCCACTGATATTCATATTTTGGGAAAACTTTAATTTAAATTGTATTTTGGTTATATTTGTATTCTCAGAGTTAAACACAGTATAGGCCTACTGTATATGTGTTTTAAGATTTCACGTCTAGAACTTTGCCTACGTCTTGCAATTGACTGCAGCAGTGTATAGTTACTCTTGCAAGCAGATCTAAACAGGTATGGACAAAATCAGGCCACAACTGGATGAATTGTTTTTTTGTTTTTTTTACCCTGTAATTTCAACTGCACTGCTAGTCAAGGCAGATTTATACTCCTGATATATCTATGTAGGGGAAGTATTCACACATCCACTAGATTCAGGTGCAGGTGCGTAGGACTGTGAATACTGAAGTAATCATGAAAAGATATTTCATGAACAAAAACCCCCGCACTCTGCTCTTGCTCAGCTGCTCTTCTTTATTTCAATTGACAGACGTTTC
Organism: Nannobrachium achirus; assembly: GCF_963921795.1. Lineage (NCBI taxonomy): Eukaryota > Metazoa > Chordata > Actinopteri > Myctophiformes > Myctophidae > Nannobrachium > Nannobrachium achirus. The sequence continues at coordinate 242,547 of NW_027664585.1, forward strand.
GGTCCCCCTGGACCTTCTTCAAAAGTGTCTTAACAATTAAGACACTACACACTGAAATATCTTTTCATGATTACTTCAGTACTCCTGATTTATGACAGTACCTCTAGCTGAAATCGGCAATCTACAAGCCCACGATGCACGTTTCGGCATACTAGAAGCTTCTACGTTTAGTCAAAATGGCAATCCATTGTGGAGTTAATCCACATTGACTCACTGATATTCCTCTTTTGGGCAAACTAATTTAAATTATATTTTGATTATATTCATATACTAGGAGTTAAACAGTGGGCCTATATTTGTTTTAAGATTTTCTTTTTTTCATACTTGTAGGACTGGCCTACGTTTCTCAATTGACTGCAGCAGCGGATAGGTCCTGGGGGCAGATCAAGACAGGTATGGACAAATTGTAGTCCCACTTTGTTTAAATTAATGTTATTCTGGTTAGGTTTAAACACAGTAGGCCTACATGTTATTTTATTTTTTCCCCCCCCACCCCTCTTTGTATTTTAGGGCCAGGCTACGTTTCTCAACATTTGACGGTAGCGAGCAGACCGTCTGCTTGTACATCATGGCTAGTAATTATTTGAGGCAATGGCGAAGAAATCGCAAAAATGCTGCAGCAATTGCAGCGGACTCTAGCAGTGAAGATAGTGGCCCTGGAATTGCTGGCCCTGAGAGAGACAGTGCCTCTGAAATTGTGGATCCCAGTCAGTGTGAGGTAGATTCAACAGAGAGAGACAGTGCCTCTGAAATTGTGGATCCCAGTCAGCGTGAGGTAGATTCAACAGAGGAGCCCAATCAGACTAATGTAGATTCAACAGTGGAGGGAAACGAATCGGAAAAAGAATCTGATGAACTTGATACAGATTCAGATTTTGGATACAGACATTATGCAAGTTCAAGTTCTAGTGATTGTGAACAAGGTTCGGAGTCTAACAAAGAAGAGAATAAAACCTTTCCAGAGAAGCTTCAATCCTGGGCTGTAAAAAGTAAATGTGGAAGACATCAATTAAATGAATTGCTTGGTATTTTGAGGGAGGAAGGTAAGTGCCAAAAGATGCCAGGACATTATGTCAAACACCCCGTCAAATACAGACACAGGAAAAGTGTGGTGGCCAGTACTTGTACTTTGGAATCGCATCCTCTGTAAAGACAATTCTCAACCAGTACCACAACTTTTTGGAAAGTACGAACTCTGTCCGCCTGATAGTTAACGTTGATGGAATTAATCCTTTCAAGTCATCTACTGACCAGTTTTGGCCAATCATGTGTAGCTTCGGTGACTTTGACCCCTTTATAGTTGCACTATTTTACGGTAAATCTAAACCAGACTCTGTTAAGAATTTTCTTGAGGACTTTTTAGATGAATTTACAAAACTACAGACAAATCACATCAGTATAAATGGTAAAGAAATATATGTAAGCATCAAAGCCTTCGTTTGTGACGCTCCAGCTCGAGCATTTTTGAAAAATATAAAAGGACACACTGGATATCACAGTTGTGAAAGATGCATTGTCAAGGGAGAACACAAGGACAAAAGAATTGTGTACATGGGAGACCACCCGTTAAGGACTGATGAGGACTTTGCGAATGGAGTTTATGTTGGTCACCAGGTTGGGGTATCCCCTTTGCTGAAGATAGGGTTTGGATGTGTCACCGGCTTTCCTCTAGATTACATGCATCTAGTATGTCTTGGTGTTGTGAAAAGGCTGCTGTGCTTCTTGAGAAAAGGACCGGCTGCATGTAGACTGTCACATGAACAAGTGAAGGCGATTTCAACTCAGCTTGTATCTTTATCAGGCAAGATGCCTAGTGAATTTGCTCGCCAACCAAGACCTCTAACCGAGTTAGATCGGTGGAAAGCGACAGAGCTTCGTCAGTTCCTTCTGTACACTGGACCTGTGGTCTTGAAAAAGGTGTTGCACAAAGAAGTATATGAACACTTTCTCTGTTTGACAGTTGCTGTGTCAATACTCCTGGACTCGTCTGAGAAGAAACGTGCTGCTTACATGAAATATGCAACAGAGCTTTTAAGCAGTTTTGTAGACAGATGTGATAGTATATACACTTCAGCTTTTGTGGTGTATAATGTCCATAGCTTGAGACATTTGTCTGATGACTGTATATATCATCAGTGTTCTCTAAATGAAATATCTGCGTTTCCTTTTGAGAATCACCTACAAATTGTGAAAAAAATGGTCAGAAACTCTAAGAATCCCATCGTTCAGGTTGCCAAGAGACTCGTTGAACAAGAGCGTGCAGAGAGCCACAGAAAGAAGACAGACAAGAGTTGGCATTTTGTCTCTGAAAATGAAAGAAATGGGTGTTTCCTCTTGCACAATGAGGACTTTGCATTTGTACAAGAAAAACGGGAGGACTGTTTCATGTGCCATGTCATAGCTCAAGATGATCTGGAAGACTTCTTTACTGTGCCTTGTCAGTCGAAGCTCATCAATGTGGCATTCGTTAGGAACATGGAGAGAGTCCGGAAACGGTGCAGGCTTGTTGAAGTTGGAGAAATAGATCGTAAAGTGGCGTGTCTACCGTATCAAACAGGATACGTGCTTATGCCTTTACTGCACAGCCTGGAGCGAAACATCTAACAAAGGGTAATTACTATTTTCTTTGTAGTGTAATAGTCCTAAACTGCTTTGTGATTGAAGACCGCAAGGTTGAAACATACAATAACCTATATAAACCCCCCTGCCCTGAGTGTGTTCCCATATACCAGTGGTTCCCAAACTTTTTAGCCCGTGACCCAAAAGAGATTAGACGTTTGCCCGGTACCCAAACTAGTGAAAACGGCAGATCTACAAGCTCAAAACGCGTCGCATTGAGAGCTATTTTCACTCATTCTTAAACATTTGTTTTCTAATTTATGGAGGTGAAATTAACGAAAAAGAATCATTGAATTTGTTTTAAATTCTTGAAACTTTTTGCTACCGGTATTTTGGCCTAGTACTCAAAAAGAAAATGTAGGGAACAAAATATAACGGGACAAGACATGTGTAGATAACAACTTTGGATTTTCATTTTTTTTGAAGTAGTGGTCCGCCCCCAGCAGCAGCACAACCTTGGACGTTTCGACCCACACAGGGTCTTTTTCAACGAATAATGAAATGTAGTCACAGTAGGACACCTTTTTAATCCATTCAGGACTAAAACACATTTTGTGACCGTAACTTTTATCCACTTAAACCATTATGTTATGCTTTATCTATTGAAAAATAGCAGATCTACAAGCTCGAGCTTGTAGGTGTGCTATTTTTGAAAAATCAGGAAATGTGCCCAAATCTTTGAATATTCTTTCAGGGCATACGTTTTTAACTCGAGTATCTACTTTTGGATGGGTCACTGAAACGACATATCTTCAGAGGGGGGGGAGGGGTCCGCTGGCAAATTACATATAATTTTGAGGCTCCTTGACATGAAACATATTGAGAAACGGTGATAAAAACATGTTTTTTGGAAAACTGTTTCAGAAGACATTTTTTGAATCAAAGGCCTGAAAGAGGGGAACCTTGGTGCATTGGACAAAACGGTCCGGGTGAAACCACATTACATTCCGTCCAGTACATTTACTAAATAAGAGTGTAAAATATATACAAAACATCACTAGTTCAAAACAAACTATAGTATACACATAACATTTAGAAATAAGTGACATAATGTTTACACTCGTGCAACTGTTTGGAAACCCCTTTGTACACACACTAGGACCATTTAAAAGGTCATGCTCAGATCTTCACACACCTAGAGACGACATGCACAATGTCAAATGATTCATAACACCAAAGAAGATATTATATATATTAAGTGGAGAGGATAGCTTACTCCTTCTTTACTTGTTTAACCCATATTTCATTCCACTGGTAGGTGAAACACATCTGAGCATGACCTTTTAAATGGTCCTAGTGTGTGGCCACTGGTATAGACTCACTACAAAGCCGGATACACTATGGTGCATTTGAACCCAAAGATTCTGTGGTAGTGGGCAGGAACATAGACCCTATAGCAGGGTCCCCTGGCAGGGGGAAGTACAAATGGAACATTTAAATGGTTTTATGTAGAAGTTGCCTTTCTGAGAAGCATGACTCTATTGCATCATAGGGTTGTCAATTTTAGACACCCTTTACTAATGTATTTGTTATGTTTGTTTTTACGTGTTTTTTTTTTTCTTCTCCTTTTTAGAATGGCGTGGGTAAAGGCGGTGTGGCGAGAATAGACCTCTGAGGTGGAAGGGACGGTGCCAAACACCTGGGTGATTATGGCAGAAGAAATGGTGTATTGGCCGGCTGTCAGCAATGCCAAACAACACCTTGCGGAACGGCGTCAACCTAAATCTGGTTGGCGCAAATTTCATTTGATCAAAGTGAAGTTTCATTCAGGTTGGTAGTTGCATCTATTTTGTGTACTTTGTCTTCATTAACGTGCCATTTGTTATGTAATGTCAACCTAGGGGTGGGCGATACTGGAAAAAAAAAATTATCACGATTCTCTTCATGCAGTATCACGATACACGATATTATCACGATACTGTTTTATGTGAGTTTTTAGGTTCATAATGAATATTAGACCCACACAGATATTCTATTGATAATCTATTCATTGTTATGCTGCAGATAGAAAGATAGATAGCCTAATCTATGATTTTCTTAAATGATAACATATTTTGATTAAACAATTAACATTTTTTACCTAAAAATATTTACTAGTTGGTGTAATGATGGTTCAGGTCATTCAAATGGTCCCAGAAATGTTTTATGGGTTCCCTTTAAATGTTTTTGAGCTTGTAGATCGGCTATTTTCAAAACAATTTGGCTAATGTCCCCCCCCCCCCCCCCCCCCCCCAAAGAAATAATTTCGGGACCTCTCTGGGGGTCTCGACCCACAGGTTGACAACAACCCATGCCTTACCATTGAAACTTGGGGGAAAACAAATTGCCTTATGACCAACCACAGTCAGGAAGTTTGTAATGATACAAGCTTTCTTTTTACAGAATTACTCCGTATTTTACAATACAGTTATCATCTTAGCTTTTCTAACAATAATGGCATGGTTTTATAACTGGATGGCACGTCGTCAGCTGGTAGCGCTGCTATTTTCACTACTTTCACTACTACTACAGAATACTCACCACGCTGTGAGAACACGCTGAGAGAACCGCTCTATCACTAAGGGACTTTTAAACTACTTTCTACTGAAAAGTTTGCTCAGACACTACTCATATCTAGTCCGGTGCTTTGTACTATTGTATCACTCATGGGATCCCAGCGATCGGCAATGCTGATAACTTTATATCGACTAAAAGTGTCGGACTGTATGCTGCTGCCTGCTAACTGACTAGCCAAGAAGACAGCCCAGCAGGGGCTCGCCTTCAGCCTAGAAGCTAAGTTCTTACCCTGGCTCTTACATCCACACAGTGCTGTGGATTAGACTGACAGTACTCACCAGTCATCATGCCTGTTTCCACCAAGAAAATGGTCTCCTGTGAGCCTCCTACGGTTGAAATCTACTCCATCCAGGCTGAACTTCGCTCCATCAACAGCCTGCTAGCTGACCTCCGCAAGCGACAGATACTCCTCCACCGCCGCCTAGCCACCATGGGAGCCGGCGAGAGCACTGCGGGCGCCGGGGAAATCTCTCCGATGCCCGGAGCGGCGATTGCCAGGCCGAGTGGTGGTGCTCCGGGTGCCGGTACGCTCCGGCCGACACCGGGGGCTGCTGCCGCTTGGACTTCTGTGGTGCGGGGGGCGCACCGGAGACTGTCGATTCCTCTCTTCGACCCGTTCACTCCCGGAGACCGCGACCTGGCCAACGACTTGCCCTGCTCCAATCCCTTCACACCGCTACAGGAGCGGGTGGACACGGCCAACATGCCCAGGAGCCAGCGCCGCCCCAGCACGACGCGATCCCGTCCGACAAAACGTCCCGGTCCTACTCCTAACTCATCCTCCGGTTCCTCGACACTCGCCTCGACCCCCAAAAGAGGCAAGAGTCACGGGGGAAAACGCCGCCGCCTCGCAGCTTGCATATCAAGGCCGCCTCTCTCCCCCGTTGTGGTCCGTCCAGTGCCAAGCGAGGCAATCACCGCACCTGGACACTCATCATCGCCTCCCGAGTCCTCGATGACTTCAGCTCTGCCTGAACTTTTCGAAACAAGGTCAGAAGCTTCCATCTCCCAGAACAATATTAATACGTCCCCCCACACTAGTTCTCCCCCCCCTCGTTATCTACTACTGGGAGATTCTATCGTGAGACACCTAACAATTCCCAACTGCTTAACCTGTTCTTTTTCTGGTGCTAAGATTTTGGATCTTCTCCCCCATATACCTGTCATCCTTAAGCAGCGCCCCTCTATCCACACAGTGATCCTGAACGTAAGCACAAACGACACAAGGTTGCAATCTATCCAAATGTGCAATGATTATGACGTCCTGGCATGCGCTGTTAGAAACCTTGGTAAAACCTGCATGTACTCTGGTCTAATTCCCACCCTCCATCGCAGCTCTGATAAATTTAGCCGTCTCCTTAGCGCAGACAACTGGCTGCGTAAATTCTGCCAGACCGAGGGCCATGGCTATATTGGCCATTTTAACCAGTTCTGGAAAAACCCCGATCTATATAGAGATCTCCTGCACCCCAATACAAAAGGCTTAAATGTCTTGGCCAAAAACATCTCCCATCACATCACTAACAGCCAGCCCATAGATCAGAACTGACCTTTATTATGCACACCCAGCCCTGTCTTCCATACATCTATTGCTAGCCCACCAGTAAATGCAGTGATGATCCCTGTTGTAATTAATATAGCAAACAGTCGCTTAGCCAGCCATCACCATCACCCCCGCCACTCTGATTCACAACATCTCAGCGGAGTAAACCACTTTAACCTCCAGCCACTGGCCCGGGCCGCCACGGTGCCAGATGATGCTGCTTTAACCGCAGCCATAACCAAATGTGCACTGATCAATGCGAGATCAATTAAGAAAAAGACTTTCATCCTTAAGGAATTTTTTACCTCCAAGGCCCTGGACATCTTTTGTGTGACTGAAACCTGGTTACACCTGGGCGAGTCTGCTGCCCTCACTGAACTAGTTCCCTCTGATTGCACTGTGATAAACTCTCCCAGGTCCACTGGTCGCGGTGGAGGAATAGCAACAATTTTTAGAAATAATGTTTACCATAAACCTCTGCCATCGCAGTCTTTTACCTCTTTTGAATCTAGCTTGTTTGAACTGGGCCGATTTGACCCAGTTCTATGCGCAGTCATCTATCGCCCAACTAAGTATAATAAAGACTTTATTACTGAGTTCTCTGAACTGCTTGCTGGTGCCTTAGTTAAGTATAATAGAATCCTGGTGGTCGGTGATCTGAACATACATGTCTGCTGTGTTTCAAAGCCCCCTGCTAAAGATTTTCTCGATACTCTTGATGCTCTTAATTTTATTCAACATGCTACTGAAGCCACCCACCAGTATTTTAGATCTAGTCTTATCCTATAGCTTGCCTATTTTTAACATCCAGGTGTGTGGTACTGTACTGTCTGATCATATGCCTGTTTTATTTGATTTCATTTTACCATGTCAGACTTCAAAACCCAGCGCTCCCGTACATCTCTGTCGCATGCTCAAACCATCCACTGCTGCTCAGTTTAGCTCTGTCTTCCTGAGCACAGCTGTTAATACAGTAATACCACAATTTTACCAGAACACAGAGGAAATGACATCCTCCTTTCTCTCCACCTGTGCCAGTGCCCTTGACTCCGTTGCACCTTTAAAACCCCTACGTCCTCGACCTAAGGCCGAGTCCTGGTTAAATGACACCACCAGGGCTGCCAGGAGAGAGTGTAGAAAGGCAGAGCGTAGGTGGAAAAGGGATAAACTCCAGACATCATACGACATCCTCAAAGATAGCTGGCGTAACTACCAGACTACTGTTAAATCAGCAAAAACAAGGCACTTCTCTGAATTGATTTTAAAAAATGCTGATAAACCAAGAGTGTTGTTTAAAACTATCGAAGTATTGCTTAATCCTCCCCTATCCACATGTCTGGAACCTTCCACTGAAGTTTGCGAAAGCTTCCTCAACTATTTTGTAGAGAAGATAGCCACCATCAGAGCCCAGTTCCCATTCCCTGTTGTGGACCCCCCTACAACTGCTATTTCCATTCCTGTTTTTAATCACTTTATACCTGTATCTTTTTTAGCTCTTAGTGAAATAGTCGCAAAAATGAAACCCTCTTCCTGCCCCACAGACGCCATCCCTACCCGGCTATTTAAGGACGTCTGGGTGGCTATTGGACCCACTGTCCATAAAATAATAAATAGTAGTCTTGTGACAGGGGTTGTACCCGCACAATTTAAAGACGCAGTTATTACACCACTGATTAAAAAACCAAATCTGGACACTACTGTCCTTTCAAATTATAGACCGATTTCCAAGCTTCCATACATCTCGAAAATCCTGGAGAAAACAGCACTTTTACAACTACACTCTTTTTTATATGAAAATAATATTTTTGAAATGTTCCAATCCGGTTTTAAAGCTTTCCATAGCACTGAGTCTGCACTTCTTAAAGTTTTTAATGATCTTTTAATGGCCACAGATAATGGAGACCCTGCGATCCTGTTACTCTTGGATCTGACGGCCGCTTTTGATACTCTCGACCATAAGATTTTAATATCTCGCCTCGAGCACTGTGGAGGAGTCAGGGACACCGCATTAGACTGGTTCAAATCTTATCTCTCAAATAGACACTTTTCTGTTAAACTTGGTCATTTCACATCATCATCCGTTCCCCTGTCATCCAGAGTTCCGCAAGGCTCAATCCTTGGCCCTATCCTTTTCTCACTTTATCTCCTCCCCCTAGGACACATTTTAAAAAGACATGGCATCTCTTATCACCTGTACGCTGATGACTCTCAAATATACCTGCCCCTCAAAAGATCGAGTAATAACCCCCTGTCCTCCCTCTTCAATTGTTTAAATGACATCAAAGCCTGGATGGCCCTCAACTTTTTAAATATAAACGAAGGAAAAACTGAAGTGATAGTGTTCGAACCAAGTGCCAGCCCAACTGCTCTCCCCTTAGACCTGGGTCCATTACAACCATATTTAGTACCCGTGGTCTCAAACCTGGGGGTAAAAATCGACAATGCTTTTAAACTAGATAAACAGATAAATAATGTGGTTAGAGCTAGTTTTTATCATTTGAGACTTTTATCACAAATTAAATCTGTTTTATCTTTTAAGGACCTAGAGCGAGTCATACATGCTTTTATTACAACACGACTGGACTACTGTAATGCCCTATATGTGGGTGTAAACAAGGCCTCTATATCCAGATTGCAGATAGTACAAAATGCTGCAGCACGCCTCTTAACCGGAACTGGCAAATACGACCAGTCCTGTCCGCTCTCCATTGGTTACCAGTTCATTTTATAATACATTTTAAGATTTTATTGTTTACTTTTAAAGCACAAAATGGGCTGGCACCCCAGTACCTCTCTGACCTCCTAGAAGACTATGTCCCTTCTAGGGCCTTAAGATCTGCAACCCAGAAAACCCAAAACTGATAGTCCCAAAGACAAACTTAAAGTCCAGAGGAGACCGGGCTTTCTCGGTTGCAGCCCCTACACTGTGGAACGCGCTACCTTTGCACATAAAAACGGCCCCTACTGTTGAAACTTTTAAAAGCCGCCTTAAGACCCATTTTTATACTTTAGCTTTCTCATGCTGATTTCACTGCTGTTTTTATCTGCTTTGGGTTTTAATATTATTTTTACATTATTTTATCATTATTTTACCTCTTTGCTGACAGCTGTTTTTTAATTGCTGCTTTTATGGATTTTTATGTGATTTTTAATTTTTATTATTTTATGTGTTTTATCTTATCTTATTAGCTTACTTTTATCAAAATGCTTACCACTACGGACTACTTTTTTGATTGTTTTATGTACCTGTACTGTGCAGCACTTTGGAAACCCTGTGTTTGTAAAACGTGCTATACAAATAAATTGGATTGGATTGGATAACTAAGCCAATTATGAAATACACGCAAAATAGACGCAACGATTTCACCGCGAGACGCGACGACACACGCATGCATCAACGGTGAAAGCATAACAAACAAAGCACTTTACAAATAGCGGCAAATAGCTACTTGTTTGTAGTTAATAAAAACAGAAGCATGGATTTACAAGGCGATCTAAATCACCTCATCAATACTGCCAGAACACAGCTGTGGAGTGGAGAGACTGCACACACAGCTCAGCTTTGCAGTGAGATGGCTGATAGTGATAGCAGGACGAATAAAGTAGTTTGCGTCCTGTTAGTTTAATGCATCCATTATTAAAAATATGCTTCAAAGAATGCAGGGCAAGCTGCATCACTTTACAAAGTCCTGTGAAAGTGAAACTAAATCGTGGACCAGTGTGCCGTGCTCGGTGCTCCTGCACAGTCACAACTTAGTCTGGGATCACTTCACTTTTCGGGTTTGTAACCGGTCTGGAGCGGAAACCACAAAACGTCATGTTGTAGTACTCAAGGACTACAATTTGGCCGGAACTATCCACCGGAAACAGTTTTAACCCAAAATAATTCCCCTGCGCTCAAGGACATAATTTTATGGCCTACCTAATAAACTCCTTGATGCGGAGTAGTTTAGCTTTTGAAAAATTAGTTTGGTATATGCATGTTTTAGTCCAACTTTTAGCGACCGGCAAGACCACACTAGGCTACTCGAGCATTTTAATAGGGATTGGGGAAACAAACGGTGGGAACCAAATCAAAGCGACGCCGCTTCTTCTAGTGGTTTCCGCGCTTTAGGCGGAAACCAAACGGCCTGTTGTGAACGAACACCAGGCTTTCTCTCTGAAAGCCTGGTAGGCGAGGTTAGTCACAACTCAGTAATCAGTGTACACTGTAGTAGCCTGTCTGCGTACTGCCCGGGGGAGGGGCCTTGAGCCGCGACACATTGTTAGCTTGTAGATCTGTTCTTTTTGGTGAATTACACCACCGTACTATAGAAGTATAAATTAAGCAATAGAGCTGCGACTCATAGAACGTGCACTCGCTGTATACAGAGCCTTGACTGTTTGTATCACGAGACATACGATAATCTGGAAAGGCATATCGTGGCAAAGCTGTATCGTCGATACGATAATTATCGCCATATCACCCACCCCTATGTCAACACTTGACGCTGTTTGTTTGATTGATAGATGACTTCGAAGAATGTGAGGCATATGCTGAGACCAGTACTGCAGAACTTGTAGATGATGATGAGGATCAACTACCATCAAAACGAAAGCAGAAAAAAAGACTTATCCAGACTGCGATACAGGTATTTTCTTTTTAACTTTGCAGTTGTCGATATTCAGATTTTTAACACTTGATGATTGATTGTCACTTGAATAACTGAAGAACAGTTTCACTGTTTTCTGTTGAACAACATAAAAAGCAACATTTCTGTTTGGCTTTTTAGGCTTTGTAAAAAACATGGCACAGACATGACAATAATTTAAATATAAAACAGCTTAAAAGGTGAAAATACCCAGTATACAAGCTCTTGATATGACTCACTGTGGGCTTGTAGATCTGTTACTGAAAGTATGACGATTGATCAGGCACCGCCATCAGGCAATTAATAATTGCGTCGGGCTACTGTCAGGTCTGTATGCCAACTCTAGGCTTAAAGGAAATCAAATGTTCTGCTTTTTTTGCCATCCTGTGTGTCTCAATTAGATGGAGGTACCAGTGAGATGGAAGTGGAACCTAATGAGCCGGATGAAGATAATCCAGGTTTGTTACCCCATCAATGGACATTATCAGTTCCCACTTGATTGATTGGCTGTGTAAGATACAAATGCTAGTGACAGGAGCAATATTGACGACTACTGGCGTATAAATACAATGAGATTTGTTTTGCTCGGAGCATCTCAGTCTTAAGACAACATGCAGTGCAACAAAAACGCAACAACCGCAGTACAGACAAAAACAACAACATAAAGTGCATGAAGTAAGATGGTAGTGCATTGCAGTGCAGGTCAACTGTTCAGCAGCCTGACTGCCTGGGAGGAAAAAGCTATTGCTAAGACGTGTGATCTGATGCTCTGGTAGTGTTTTTTTGGAAGGAAGTGGACGGAACAAGCCGTGCGCGGGATGGCGTCCTCAATGATGTTATGGGCTTTTTTCTTACAGCGTGTGGTGTAGATGTTGTCTAGACTGGGTAGTGATGTGTCATTTCCAATGATTCTTTCTTCTGTTCTAACGGTCCTCTGCAACTTCTTGCAGTCCTGGGCGGTCATGTTGCCGTACCACACTGTTATACAGCGTGTTAGGACACTCTCAATTCTGCACCGGTAAAAGTTGACAAGACCCTTGGTGCTCAGACCAAGCTTTTTGAGCTGTCTCAGAAAGTACAGTCGCTGCTGTGCTTTCTTGAGGATATGCTCTGTGTTAAAGGACCAGGTCACCTCTGGGACAACCAGATCTTATTTTATTGTTGTGTGGGACACGATCAACACAATCCAGGGTAATTTTTTGTGTAGCATGCTGAAATACTAACATATCTAAAAACACAGATTGAACACAAAACATAATTCAGGATTGTGCTGATCGTGTCCCACACAACAATAAAATAAGATCTGGTTGTCCCAGAGGTGACCTGGTCCTTTAAGGGACCATGTGAGTGTCTGTGATGTGAATTCCCAGGAATTTGAAGTAATCAACTATGTCAACAGATTTCCCATCGATGTAAATGGGGGTGTGGATGTGTCTGGAGTCTGGACTTCCTAAAGTCGGCAATGATTTCTTTGGTCTTAATGATGTTAAGTGAGAGGTTGTTAGTAGTCTAGTAAGTCACTATTTTGGTGCATTTTTGCCACCACTAGGGGGCGCTATTTTAATTAATGCATAATTAATTCAAATGGATTAAAATATTTTAATTAATGAATAAATTAGAATAAATTAATTGAATAAAATGTCAAAATCTGCATATTTAATGTAATCATAACTAATATTTTATATTTTTTATGGTTTTAATGGTTTAAAAGTACTGTAGTATACAGTATATCAATATGAATGATGTCATGTTTATCTGACTGAATGTATGTATGGATTTTCATCTTGTTGAGAGAGTGATAACAGAGAGAAGAGAGAGAGAGGGGGGAGGAAAGGGTGGAAATGACAACCCACACAAGGATGTCACAAAGGGGTGTGTGTGTGTGTTTGTGTGTGTGTGTGTGTGTGTGTGTGTGTGTGTGTGTGTGTGTGTGTGTGTGTGTGTGTGTGTGTGTGTGTGTGTGCGTATGTCTGCAACATTGCAACAACTATTTTCGTTCCAATTAATTTCGTTTCGTTCTAACCAATACCTCCATTATTAAAATAAAACCGATCTATAAGTTTACAATTCTACAGTGTTAACAAAACGTTTAAATGCTACGTTACACTAATACAGTCCTTGTGACATCCATTATTACCAAATAATATTACAAAGAATTAAGCCAATCTGCAAGCTCACAACGTCTCGCAGTGCGAAACATTGTATGCATGTAGATCTGCTATTTTTGTGTACAGTTCTACAGTGTTAATATAAAATGATTGGAAGCTTTTGAGGACCCCCTTTACTAACTCTGAAGCCCTTAGTTGATATTAAACCTACATTATAATTTAGTTTCATCTACACCTGTGATTTCAAAACCCTTCCACCCATGCATAGTCATATTGGGTACTGTATGACAGGGTGCACAAATATATTTCCTTATCAAGGTATCTAATTACCCTTATCTGACCCCCCACAGATGACACCAAGAGGGTACTCTATATCTTTATCTCTGATCATACTAGCAGTAGCTGATCTGTCATTTGAAAGTGTTACACGACAATCAGTCATTCGATAAAACATAATATGATCATAGGCCATACCATGGTTTAAAAGGGTAAAAAGAAATAAAATCATGTGTAAAAGTAGGTGAAATAACTACATGTTGTACCAAGTGTCCCAACTGTGCTTAGTTAATCCTAAACTTCCTCATTTTTCACAAGTATTCTTATCTACACTACCCAGATGACACCTAGTAGGCTACTCTACTGACTGTATCTCTTATAACACTAACATTAGGTAACCTGTTATTTGAAAGCTTCTCATAACTAATCAGCCATTCGATAAAACATAATGTGATCATACCATGGTTTTATAGGGTAAAATAAATAAAATCAACGTTTAAGTAAATGATATAACTACATATGTTGTCCCAAGTGTCCCAACTGTGCTTAGTTAATCCATTCTTATGTATCAATGCCTACACTTCCTCATTCCACGGAAGGCACAACTGACTTTATCTATTTCTTCAACCATGATCTATCAGGGGTGGTCACACTTTTGTGACTTTAGAAATTAAAATGAACAGTTCAAAGCGATCCAACTCCCCAAAAAACAGTGTATCTTAAGGGGGTTTGGAATAGTGGCACTGACATTACATATAATACAAACATACTTAATGTAAACAGTAGGGGAAAACTAAGTGCATAGTAAGGGGAAAAGTCTACAATTGTTTATTTACAGTATGGTAGCTTGTAGATCTGCTATTTTGAGTCCCGATTTGTAGATGGAATATTATAAACCCAAGACTCACAACTTGTAGATCTGCTATTTTGAGAGCATTAGCTTACAGGTCTATTATCTTCACGGGTGTATCCATAGTGGTCAGTAGTGGTACTACACATGGCAATGTCCTAATATTACAAAGATGACATGGTAGCAGGGGTGGATTTGGTATTGCCATAGGAACATGTGTGGTCACTTATGGCCACTAGTGGTACTACACCGATAGAATAATAACTATTTCTCATTAACATTACATAAATGAGAGAGGAATCCAGCTTGTAGATCAGCTACATGTGTGTTCTCAAGACACTAGATTATTCAAACTATTTACCTCAACATGACCAAAGTGTTGCATAGTAATACATTTAACTTAGATATGCTGTCAACCAAACGGGGTTGTCCCAGTCATGTATATATTAGGTGTTTTGCACTGAATGCACTGATATTGGACAGAACTGACAATACACATGACAATGTCCTAATATTACAAAGAATTATAGATTGGCAGCTTGTAGATCTTTGCTATTTTCATTTTTTTATTTTTTTTATTGTAAGAACATGTCTGGTCACTAGTGTCCACTAGTGGTACTGCAGCAGCTGTAAAACAATTGTATTGTTTGTTTGTTTGTTTTTTTAGCTATTCATGGTCATCTCAGAGAGATGAAAAATAACCTTATACTTAGCATTGTAGCCACTTGAACCCTATCTAGGCAAAAACGGCCTATCTACAAAGGTTATCTAAAATACAATGGAGGGGCATTACATGAACAGTTTAACATTTTTAAAGTTTTGTGCCATTTGTCCAATACGCTGAAAACATGTATTAGTAGTAGTATATTACGGGTAAAAATAAAATACTAGGTATTCCTTAAAATATTAAAACTAAATATTGTGTTTAACCTAAAGATTTATCTTTACATACAGCACCTTTACATATAGGCTTCCAGGTATGCTTATGCAATGGGAAATTCAAATCCATCATATGAAATTATGGATCACTAAGTTGACAGATGTATGTGAAATAGCGATATCTGTTGGGGGTGAATCACTAACAACAGCATGTGTATTTCTTGTAATTGATGGAATAGGGAGATTATATATTATTTTTTGACAAACTAAATTGAAATGCCATTATATTTACCGTACAACCCTATTATTTTATCCTGTTACTTCCATCCTATACGGTAGATATTCACTAAACGTGTAAGCCTTAGAAACGCCTTAATGGACTTAGTATTTTTAAAGCAAATAATTGTTTCACTCATACAATAGTTTATATTATTTAGAAATAATTGCTTTGACAGTAGCTGGGAAAATAGTGACATCTAGTGGATATGACAAGTTAGTTTAGTTTTATTTAGAAATAATACTCTGACAGTAGTTGGGGAAATAGTGCCATCTAGTGGATATAGTTTTTCTACCCTGAACTTTGCAGCCTGAATGACTGATGAGGGAAAATACTGCCCTCTGGAGGATGTAGGGGAAAAACCACCCCCTGGAGGATACAGGGGGAATACCAAATCAAACTGTACATACATATAATGAACTCGAATGTATGACACCATCCACTCACTCATCACTAAGAATTTCAACTAACACAAAACAGACAAAACTAAATATTACTGCACAAACATCTCTAAGAAAATTTAAACTAATACAAAACAGACAAAAATAACGCTACTAAGAAATTTAAACTAACACAAAAACAGACAAAAACAGACAAAAACATCACGAGTCATCTAGATTACCGTAGGTTCCGCAACTATCACTATTGCAGAGTCAGTAGCTTAGGTTACACATAGTGCTAAGGGTATTGTTAATCTTTGAATTTGTAGATAAAACATATTTCTAGTGTTAGTGGTTAGATCATACATAATCTCTGAATCTCTCTCTCCAACACAATTTCACTCATAATTTCTGTTTTTTTTTTCTTCTCTCTAAGCATAACAACTAGTAAACATAAGAAATAATGCTCTGACAGCTAGTTGGGAAAATAGTGACATCTAGTGGATATGACAAGTTTCTCTACCCTGAACTCAGCCGTATGAATGACTGATGAGGGAAATACTGCCCCTGGAGGATCTAGGGGAAATACCACCCCCTGGAGGATACAGGGAGAATACCTAATCATACTGTATATTACATATAATTAACTCGAATGCATGACACCATACCCATACAATCCTCAGAACACAATATCAATATAATCTCACAAGAAAATAAAAAAACTCAGGACATAATCCACCCATAACAGGTAAACTGTAAAACACAAGGTGGTCAGCAGCAGTTCATTAGCCAATCAAATATAATAAATATGTAAATGTCTGAATACTATATGTTTCTACTCTGTACACCATGTCTATTTAGGGATTGAATCCTTTAGCGATAAGCTACAGATACAGATAACTAGAAAAAAATAGCAGATCTATAGTACCATCGATTATCAATACAATTAACATACAATACTTTCCCCCTTCACCCCTACCCCACTGGTCATGTCTAACATTTTCTTCTCCGGGGGTGAAACACTTGCTAGATTTTGTCTACACACAAACCATACATAAACAGCAAATATTGCAAACATAACATCACAGAGAATTACTTCTAACTCAAAACAAAAACAAAAACAGTAAATATTGCAAACAACGTCACTGAGAATTAGAACTAACACAAAACCACTGCACTGTACAAACATCTCTAAGAAAATTTTAACTAATACAAAACAGACAAAAATAACACAACTCAGAAATTTTAACTAGAAAACTAGAAAACATCTAGATTACCGTAGGTTCCACAACTATCACTATCGCAGAGTCAGTAGCTTATGTTACTCGTTGTGCTAAGGTATTGTTAATCTTTGAATTTGTAGATAAAACATATTTCTAGTGTTAGTGGTTAGATCATACATAATCTCACAATCTCTCTCTCCAACACAATTTTTTTTTTCTCTCTAAGCATAACAACTAGTAAACATAACTAATATGGCCGTGCTCAGTACACCATTTCATCAAAATCGGTAACCTATTTGGTAATAACTTTATGGTTATGATTCTATAAAATCTAAAAACATTTGTAATTCAACCAAAATGTAATTCTGGAGTTTACTAATATTGTACAATGGGTGTTGTACAATCTATTAATACAATTTTTTTTTTAAGTTGTCTGATTTACACATTATTGTAGTAATTTAGTGTTGAGAATTGTTGTGTGTCACCACATGTGTGGTGAATTGTAACTTGTAATTGTAACAATTGTCTAAATAACTATATGAATATGGGGAATGAATCACTGATTCTGGTAATATTTTACTTTTGTAGTTTATTCTGTTAGGTACACTGCATTATTCAAGTCAGTAACATAACATAGATCTTTTCAAGAAAAAGTACACTCTGATTATGTCCCACCAACACCATTCACCATATACTCTAATCCTAATACTATAATTGAGGTCTCTAAAATGTTTCAAGTGCTAGGTCTGTTTACGGACCTGTGCTTTTCCTATGCATATTTCTAATAAAGTACCCTATTCAATCAGTCTAAGGCTAGCTAATATTAGTAATAGTTTTTTTTTTTTTTCATATAGGGAGTTATGAATCAACATACTGTTTAACAAAACCATTTGTTTTGAAAAGTACAGTCAATAAAGCTGTTACTGTTAGGGTAAGAAATTTGGTTGCCAAGAAAGGATAAAGAAAAAATAACCATGTTTTAAACACGTGTTTTTTATTTTTTCCAAAGAATGTACATCTGATCACACCGAGTGTGCTTCATAATAGGACCTATGCAGGTTATCCATCTGTAACAGTATGGGATATATGTAGGCCTATTGGTGAAACATTCGCACACAAAACATTACTATATTATGCACATGGATAACATTAATATACCTAGTGCTCATTAAATACATTTTCCCCCTCATTATTACCCATATGAATGAACACCATAGCTATTGAAAATGGTGTAAATACATGTATATCATTTTTGGTTACATTAGAAGTGAGCTAAGCTGACCCCTCTAGTGAAACAAAACTAATTTCAAAGCTATTACAGTAAAACCATCATTTAATTGAACAAAAACTACCAAGACCAAATATTCAGTATATCAGTATATTTTTATTTTGACAAGAAAACATGAACAAGTATTTACAAGGATGATGATGCACAATGTCACCGTATAATCACGGTTGTTAGAACTCTAACTATAATTTTAATTCGAGAAGCCCATTGTTAAGGCTATGTATGAGTTCTGTCATTTTTTGGTAACAGTTTTGTACATGATTACCAGCTGAACGTCCGCATAAGTAACACCATTCCTGTGTTGCCAGTGTCACATATATCCTGTTTGTTAATTTCACTTCGGGTAGTTTCCATGCATCGGGGGCTGTGATTATGTTTGGATGTGCAATAAATCCTCTGCGGAATCTCTCCTGACCAATTGCAATCTTTAGCCTGTCGGGTGTATAGTTTGCTTTGAGATACGGACATTCTCCTCTGCTGTAGAATGCATGCTGATTTAAAAGTGTATCGCCTGGCAGAAACTTTGAAAGCAGAAGGTGGCAGGCTCCGCAGCGGTGATTATCCCCTACCCCTGTATGCTCCATGTTAGCCGGTTCCCCTAACCATGCAAACTGTGAAGATTTCAAATTGAAAACACTATCATTGTTTGAATTGCTGTTGGATACGTGCTGTGGTGGAAGACCACATAGAAATGCTTCAGATGCGTATATTGAATGATCATCTGGTGGGATATTTTTCCCTCCATTAGTATCATTCATCCATTTAATTCGACCATGCATAAGTCCATCAAAATAGGGATCTATGCCTGTGGGGACATATTCTCCATCTTTAAAAATGATTCCTGGGAAGATTGTGGGGTTTCCATCTTTCTCGTTAAAGCCGAAGGATTTTTCTACATCTTTAGCGAAGGTGTAAAATGCATTGGTCGTTGCTTCGCCAGAATCCTGTTTCTCTAGCCCCAATTCACGGGTGTTATCCATTTTTTTTTTTGAAAAAAGAGACTGCAGCATACTTCCCATTCTCCTTTTTTATATCTACAGCTTTTCAACGCCCCTTAATGCGTTGTATCGAGCATCCGGCGCATACTATGACATAGGCTATTACTTACCCATCTGTAACAGTATGGGATATGTGCATTGGTAAAATATTTGTACACAAAACATTACTATATGACAAATGGAATAACATTAATATACCCAGTGATCATTAAATACATTTTCCCCTCATTATTACCCATATGAATGAACACCATAGCTATTGAAAATGGTGTAAAATACATGTATATCATTTTGGTTACATTAGAAGTGAGCTAAACTGGCCTATCTAGTGATACAAAAACTAATTTCAAAGCTATTACAGTAAAACCGCCATTTAATTGAACAAAATACTACCAATACCAAATATTCAGTATATCAGTATATTTTTATTTTGACAAGAAAAACATAAACAAGTATTTACAAGGATAATCATAGTCAATACAACTGACAAAACATTACTATATGGCAAATGACACAGTGGTAACAAAATATACACAGAGTTCATTAAATAATTGAACATGATCACCAGTAAAATATACATTATATTCTTCTAAGTAAAATGTACATTATTGAGAACTATTGTTCAGTACTTGGTTCTACAGATGGTGAGTTCCTCCAAAAAGTAACAAGATTGTTCAGTACAACATGTTTCTTTGAGTTTCCACCCAACACATGTTCGAAATTAATTGTCTCTTCGATCTTTTCTGGAATATCTTCCACCTCCTTCAGGTCGTGTAGAAAGGCTTCACACATCCCATGAACTCGGGATGGTATGACATCAAACCCCTGAGTTTCCAGCACACTCATGACCCCCAATATGAATCGACCATTCCAAAGTCTTTTGATTAATTCATTAAAATGATTGAATACATAATATCTTGGTAATGGATACAGACATTGATGGTTTGTTTGACTAGGATGATCTGTTTGACAACCGTAGCAGTCTTCTTTCATCTGGTCAAATATCACCACATCCAATAGCTTCGAGACACATACTTTTACAATGTCAAGAAGCATTATATTACCCAGACAATCAAAAAATGAATTAGATGGTATGGGTGGTGAAGGCGGTGGTGAGAAGTAGGGTGTAGAGTAATTCACAGGTGATGGAGGAGGAGTACCAGGGACAGGATAGTATTCTTCATTCGTATCAGACATGAAATCCACCCGGGGTTCATATTCTACAGTTTTCTCAGGAAGAGTAGTGGTAGAGTCAGGGTGATCCTTGGTCAGAGTTGAATTCAGTGGAGATGGTGGTGAAAGCGATAGCATTGGTGAGAAGGAGTAAGGTGTAGAGTAATTCACAGGTGAAGACGGTGGAGCATTGAGACTTAAGTCTAGAGGAGAGTCAAAGAATATTGGTGATGGTGGAGGTAAAGGACCAAATTCTACAGTTTCCTCTGGAAGAGTAGTGGTAGAGTCATGCTTGTCATTGTCAACTTCTTCTCTTCTTTCAGTAGATTCCTCCATGGCTGCTGGTGAAGAGAACCATACGCACAATACCCTTATATTGTCTATGGGGAATAGGCGTGGTCGGAAGGGAAGGGAGGAACAGTAAGGTGGGCGTATGACCCTAACTAGTTAGCTAATTAGGTCAGCCCATGTTAATCCAACATTAAAAACCTAGATGGCCTAATTGATTGAAATCAAAAGATCATTTCTTTTTCTTCTTTGTTTCTGGTTTCATGTTGTTTTCATCTGATTTGACTGTAAGCACACATTTCCTTTTTAGCTTGTGTTCTACAGGATCACTAGAATTGTCCCAGGGCAATGTCTTTAGAGCAGGAAACATTAATATTACACATTTTGTATTCATAATATCCAGGAAAATAATGCATGTTGAGGGTTAGGGTTAGGGTTAGGGATAGGGTTAGGGTTAGGGTTAGGGTTATGGGCTTATGGTACATTTAAAACATAGAAGCCCCATTGAACAGACTAGCTCCAGATGGTTGTGACTTTTTGGCATTTTCAGGTACTTTTATGGAATCAATCCAACCTGGCTTATGGAACATTGAAAACAGAGTAGTTCCAGAGGGTTGATTCACCGGTTTTACATTATTATAGTCGATCCTATCCTGTATTGGTTTGTTGTACATTGGAAACAGAGTAGATCCAGAGGGGTGATTGTGATTAGGTTCATTCAAGAGTTTTTTATCATGTACCAGGGGTATGCGTCTTGGTTCCTTCGTAGACAGGTAGTTGACACGATTTTCACCGTTCAGGCGTTCATTCAGTAGCGTCATCTTGTGAGCCTCTTTTGCTTTGCTGAAAAACCAATTGATTAATTTCAGCACGTCCTGCAGAAGCCACAAATCTCTTGCATGAAAGGCTAA
The DNA here is from genome assembly GCF_963921795.1 of Nannobrachium achirus. Taxonomy (NCBI): domain Eukaryota; kingdom Metazoa; phylum Chordata; class Actinopteri; order Myctophiformes; family Myctophidae; genus Nannobrachium; species Nannobrachium achirus. The sequence continues at coordinate 264,547 of NW_027664585.1, forward strand.
ACGGATTGGAAAATACATTTCCTTGTCCATAACAGTCTTTGGTATTTCACAAGTTGGTCCATTTGACTTGAATCTCACCAACAACCAAAAATATGATCGTGAACAATCGATAAGGAATGCTTCTCCGCCCGATAAACGAGAAGGCATCGCTTCATCTACTTTCACCATATCCGATGGCTTGATGAAATCATCTTTGGTCCATCTCCCCCAGTGTAGATAATCGGTGAAATCCTTGATAGCTGTCTCAAACCTATCAAATTCAGTAGCATATACTCTCACACGATGCGTCTCAGACCATAATGTTTCCCCATCTTCCTCTGTATACAGATCAACAAATGGAAAAAGGGTGGTAGGCGAAAAATGGCATCGCAATTTACGTTCATTAGACAGATTCCATATCACATCATCGTTGTCCTGGTAAATCATACGATGAGAGTCCATTTTTACCTTTTTACTCTTGAGCTTTATGTATGCTCAGCCATGGATGTCATCATTTATACATTCTGTAGGTCCACACCCACAGTGACGTAGGATGGAACAGAATAATTACATGTGCATAATATGACTAGTAATGTTTTGTGCACAAATATTTCACCAATACATATAACCCATACTGTTACAGATGGGTATCCTGCATAGGTCCTAGTATGAGTAAGATAGTTGGACATTTTAAATAGGGACACTTTATTAGAAATGTGCATAGGAAAAGCACAAGGGAGTAAACAGACCTAGCACTTGAAACATTTTAGAGACCTCAATTATAGTATTAGGATTAGAGTATATGGTGAATGGTGTTGGTGGGACATAATCAGAGTGTACTTTTTCTTGAAAAGATCTATGTTATGTTACTGACTTGAATAATGCAGTGTACCTAACAGAATAAACTACAAAAGTAAAATATTACCAGAATCAGTGATTCATTCCCCATATTCATATAGTTATTTAGACAATTGTTACAATTACAAGTTACAATTCACCACACATGTGGTGACACACAACACTTCTCAACACTAAATTACTACAATAATGTGTAAATCAGACAACTTAAAAAAAAATTGTATTAATAGATTGTACAACACCCATTGTACAATATTAGTAAACTCCAGAATTACATTTTGGTTGAATTACAAATGTTTTTAGATTTTATAGAATCATAACCATAAAGTTATTACCAAATAGGTTACCGATTTTGATGAAATGGTGTACTGAGCACGGCCATATTAGTTATGTTTACTAGTTGTTATGCTTAGAGAGAAAAAAAAAATTGTGTTGGAGAGAGAGATTGTGAGATTATGTATGATCTAACCACTAACACTAGAAATATGTTTTATCTACAAATTCAAATATTAACAATACCTTAGCACAACGAGTAACATAAGCTACTGACTCTGCGATAGTGATAGTTGTGGAACCTACGGTAATCTAGATGTTTTCTAGTTTTCTAGTTAAAATTTCTGAGTTGTGTTATTTTTGTCTGTTTTGTATTAGTTAAAATTTTCTTAGAGATGTTTGTACAGTGCAGTGGTTTTGTGTTAGTTCTAATTCTCAGTGACGTTGTTTGCAATATTTACTGTTTTTGTTTTTGTTTTGAGTTAGAAGTAATTCTCTGTGATGTTATGTTTGCAATATTTGCTGTTTATGTATGGTTTGTGTGTAGACAAAATCTAGCAAGTGTTTCACCCCCGGAGAAGAAAACTATGTTAGACATGACCAGTGGGGTAGGGGTGAAGGGGGAAAGTATTGTATGTTAATTGTATTGATAATCGATGGTACTATAGATCTGCTAGTTTTTTCTAGTTATCTGTATCTGTAGCTTATCGCTAAAGGATTCAATCCCTAAATAGACATGGTGTACAGAGTAGAAACATATAGTATTCAGACATTTACATATTTATTATATTTGATTGGCTAATGAACTGCTGCTGACCACCTTGTGTTTTACAGTTTACCTGTTATGGGTGGATTATGTCCTGAGTTTTTTTATTTTCTTGTGAGATTATATTGATATTGTGTTCTGAGGATTGTATGGGTATGGTGTCATGCATTCGAGTTAATTATATGTAATATGCAGTATGATTAGGTATTCTCCCTGTATCCTCCAGGGGGTGGTATTTCCCCTAGATCCTCCAGGGGCAGTATTTCCCTCATCAGTCATTCATACGGCTGAGTTCAGGGTAGAGAAACTTGTCATATCCACTAGATGTCACTATTTTCCCAACTAGCTGTCAGAGCATTATTTCTTAATAATATAAGTTATTGTATGAGTGATACGGTGTACTGAGCAACTACCGTATTAGTTATGTTTACTAGTTGTTATGCTTAGAGAGAAGAAAAAAAAACAGAAATTATGAGTGAAATTGTGTTGGAGAGAGAGATTCAGAGATTATGTATGATCTAACCACTAACACTAGAAATATGTTTTATCTACAAATTCAAAGATTAACAATACCCTTAGCACTATGTGTAACCTAAGCTACTGACTCTGCAATAGTGATAGTTGCGGAACCTACGGTAATCTAGATGACTCATGATGTTTTTGTCTGTTTTTGTCTGTTTTTGTGTTAGTTTAAATTTCTTAGTAGCGTTATTTTTGTCTGTTTTGTATTAGTTTAAATTTTCTTAGAGATTTTTGTGCAGTAATATTTAGTTTTGTCTGTTTTGTGTTAGTTGAAATTCTTAGTGATGAGTGAGTGGATGGTGTCATACATTCGAGTTCATTATATGTATGTACAGTTTGATTTGGTATTCCCCCTGTATCCTCCAGGGGGTGGTATTTCCCCTACATCCTCCAGAGGGCAGTATTTTCCCTCATCAGTCATTCAGGCTGCAAAGTTCAGGGTAGAAAAACTATATCCACTAGATGGCACTATTTCCCCAACTACTGTCAGAGTATTATTTCTAAATAAAACTAAACTAACTTGTCATATCCACTAGATGTCACTATTTTCCCAGCTACTGTCAAAGCAATTATTTCTAAATAATATAAACTATTGTATGAGTGAAACAATTATTTGCTTTAAAAATACTAAGTCCATTAAGGCGTTTCTAAGGCTTACACGTTTAGTGAATATCTACCGTATAGGATGGAAGTAACAGGATAAAATAATAGGGTTGTACGGTAAATATAATGGCATTTCAATTTAGTTTGTCAAAAAATAATATATAATCTCCCTATTCCATCAATTACAAGAAATACACATGCTGTTGTTAGTGATTCACCCCCAACAGATATCGCTATTTCACATACATCTGTCAACTTAGTGATCCATAATTTCATATGATGGATTTGAATTTCCCATTGCATAAGCATACCTGGAAGCCTATATGTAAAGGTGCTGTATGTAAAGATAAATCTTTAGGTTAAACACAATATTTAGTTTTAATATTTTAAGGAATACCTAGTATTTTATTTTTACCCGTAATATACTACTACTAATACATGTTTTCAGCGTATTGGACAAATGGCACAAAACTTTAAAAATGTTAAACTGTTCATGTAATGCCCCTCCATTGTATTTTAGATAACCTTTGTAGATAGGCCGTTTTTGCCTAGATAGGGTTCAAGTGGCTACAATGCTAAGTATAAGGTTATTTTTCATCTCTCTGAGATGACCATGAATACCTAAAAAAACAAACAAACAAACAATACAATTGTTTTACAGCTGCTGCAGTACCACTAGTGGACACTAGTGACCAGACTAGTGGTACAATAAAAAAAATAAAAAAATGAAAATAGCAAAGATCTTCAAGCTGCCAATCTATAATTCTTTGTAATATTAGGACATTGTCATGTGTATTGTCAGTTCTGTCCAATATCAGTGCATTCAGTGCAAAACACCTAATATATACATGACTGGGACAACCCGGTTTGGTTGACAGCATATCTAAGTTAAATGTATTACTATGCAACACTTTGGTCATGTTGAGGTAAATAGTTTGAATAATCTAGTGTCTTGAGAACACACATGTAGCTGATCTACAAGCTGGATTCCTCTCTCATTTATGTAATGTTAATGAGAAATAGTTATTATTCTATTGGTGTAGTACCACTAGTGGCCATAAGTGACCACACATGTTCCTATGGCAATACCAAATCCACCCCTGCTACCATGTCATCTTTGTAATATTAGGACATTGCCATGTGTAGTACCACTACTGACCACTATGGATACACCCGTGAAGATAATAGACCTGTAAGCTAATGCTCTCAAAATAGCAGATCTACAAGTTGTGAGTCTTGGGTTTATAATATTCCATCTACAAATCGGGACTCAAAATAGCAGATCTACAAGCTACCATACTGTAAATAAACAATTGTAGACTTTTCCCCTTACTATGCACTTAGTTTTCCCCTACTGTTTACATTAAGTATGTTTGTATTATATGTAATGTCAGTGCCACTATTCCAAACCCCCTTAAGATACATTGTTTTTTGGGGAGTTGGATCGCTTTGAACTGTTCATTTTAATTTCTAAAGTCACAAAAGTGTGACCACCCCTGATAGATCATGGTTGAAGAAATAGATAAAGTCAGTTGTGCCTTCCGTGGAATGAGGAAGTGTAGGCATTGATACATAAGAATGGATTAACTAAGCACAGTTGGGACACTTGGGACAACATATGTAGTTATATCATTTACTTAAACGTTGATTTTATTTATTTTACCCTATAAAACCATGGTATGATCACATTATGTTTTATCGAATGGCTGATTAGTTATGAGAAGCTTTCAAATAACAGGTTACCTAATGTTAGTGTTATAAGAGATACAGTCAGTAGAGTAGCCTACTAGGTGTCATCTGGGTAGTGTAGATAAGAATACTTGTGAAAAATGAGGAAGTTTAGGATTAACTAAGCACAGTTGGGACACTTGGTACAACATGTAGTTATTTCACCTACTTTTACACATGATTTTATTTCTTTTTACCCTTTTAAACCATGGTATGGCCTATGATCATATTATGTTTTATCGAATGACTGATTGTCGTGTAACACTTTCAAATGACAGATCAGCTACTGCTAGTATGATCAGAGATAAAGATATAGAGTACCCTCTTGGTGTCATCTGTGGGGGGTCAGATAAGGGTAATTAGATACCTTGATAAGGAAATATATTTGTGCACCCTGTCATACAGTACCCAATATGACTATGCATGGGTGGAAGGGTTTTGAAATCACAGGTGTAGATGAAACTAAATTATAATGTAGGTTTAATATCAACTAAGGGCTTCAGAGTTAGTAAAGGGGGTCCTCAAAAGCTTCCAATCATTTTATATTAACACTGTAGAACTGTACACAAAAATAGCAGATCTACATGCATACAATGTTTCGCACTGCGAGACGTTGTGAGCTTGCAGATTGGCTTAATTCTTTGTAATATTATTTGGTAATAATGGATGTCACAAGGACTGTATTAGTGTAACGTAGCATTTAAACGTTTTGTTAACACTGTAGAATTGTAAACTTATAGATCGGTTTTATTTTAATAATGGAGGTATTGGTTAGAACGAAACGAAATTAATTGGAACGAAAATAGTTGTTACAATGTTGCAGACATACGCACTCTCACACACACACACACACACACACACACACACACACACACACACACACACCCCTTTGCGACATCCTTGTGTGGGTTGTCATTTCCACCCTTTCCTCCCCCCTCTCTCTCTCTTCTCTGTTATCACTCTCTCAACAAGATGAAAATCCATACATACATTCAGTCAGATAAGCATGACATCATTCATATTGATATACTGTATACTACAGTACTTTTAAACCATTAAAACCATAAAAAATATAAAATATTAGTTATGATTACATTAAATATGCAGATTTTGAAATTTTATTCAATTAATTTATTCTAATTTATTCATTAATTAAAATATTTTTAATCCATTTGAATTAATTATGCATTAATTAAAATAGCGCCCCCTAGTGGTGGCAAAAATGCACCAAAATAGTGACTTACTAGACTACTGTTGTTTTTTTCGCACCACAGGACTAGCTCCTCTATCTCTTTCCTGTATGCTGTCTCATCACTGTCCAGTATCAGACCGAACACTGTAGTGTCATCCGCAAACTTAATTATGATGTTGTTAGAAAATCTATCAACACAATCATTCGTAAACAAACTGTACAACAGGGGACTAAGACAACAACCTATACAATACAGCTGAAGTGAAGTATATACAGTTAAACATTTGGGTGTTAATCACTGTTTTCTTTAGTTAGTCCAGAGCTGTTCGAGAGCAGTCCAGAGGCTGTGCCAGAGCATCCAAAGAAGCTGCTGCCCGAGCCTCCAAATAAGCTACCAGTTTCCGCAAAGGCATCAAGTGCAAGTGTTCGACCAAAAGGTTAGTATGAAGTCAAAAGTTTTATTGGTCAGTGGTATATGCTTGTCCATACATATAACATTGTAATGGATGTGATTGTGTGGGTGGGGAGTTCAAGTCATCATTGTTTGTATTTCTCATTTTGGAATAACACTAGCTGCCACTAGGTCATATTTGTTAAATGCAAATGTAATTAATAGGGCTGTAGTCGAGACCACCTAACTCGAGTCCTTGGTCCAAGACCAAGTCAAGTCAGAGTCAAATTATAGGCGAGACGAGACAGAGTCAATGAAAGTTTGGTCTTGAGACCGGACTCGAGTCCTACAGCTCTAGTAATTAATATTGAAGAAAAGTAAAGCAGATCTTCTCATGGATGCCTGTCTCAAACAGAAAAAGGCACATCGCAGTTAAACACTGCCAGCTCCACGCCATCCCCTCGCCTAGAGGCCAGCTCCACGCCATCTTCTCACCAAATGACACAAAGTAAGCGACACACGCACACTTAAGTTGTGTTGTTGGTATTAATGTTCTCTCAAATTGTCATGATAATTTCTTTCAACATATTAGAATTTCAGGTGTTAATCACTGTTTTCTTTAGGACCCTTAAGTTCAGAGACTCCCGATGCTCCAGGGGGCTCAGAGCCAGCTTCTCCTGATGTTCCAGGCTCAAATACTACCCCCCAGAAAAGTTTGTAGTTTGCTTTGTTATTTACAGTTTGCTTTATTTCATTTTGGAAGAACTAGCTGCCACTAAGTCACATTTGTAGGATATATTAAACCTGTACTTAATGTTAGTTCATACTAAGAACAGAAGAGCAAATTACCTCATGGATGCCTGTCTCAAACAGAAAAAAGCACCCACCACAGACGGGTCCTCTCCATCTCCCCCAGACGCCCTCCCCCATTCCCTATGCAAGAAGGAAGTAAGCGACACACACACACACACACACACACACACACACACACACACACACACACACACACACACACACACACACACACACACACACACGCGTGTACGTTCTGCTGTTGGTATGGTTGTGCTCTTTGTAATTGTGATGATTTGTTTCTATGCTTAAGGGTTTGTGATCACTGATGATCATTTGTTTCTATGCTTTAGGGTTCCAACGGAGAGTATTGGAGTTGCTTGTGGCCATCAGAGACGGCTTGGAGGAATTGAAGCTGGAAAAGGAGAAGGAGACCAGTGGCAGCAACCCTTTACCTGCACAGGTCACAACCATAGAGGAACTGAACAGCCTCGATCAAACCCTCATAGATGCCAGTGTGAGGCAGCAATTGGTAGGTTTTGCAACAGTTTCAAGACTGTATCATTTAAAACGTTATAACACGTGCTCTACAGCAGGGGTGGGCAGCACTCACTACAGAGGGCCACTTCTATCACACAAATGTAGCAAAAATAGTCAATCTACAAGCTCAAAACGATGCGTCTTGAGCTTGTAGATCTGCTATTTTTGCTATGCTTTAATTGTAATCCTGGAATATTTTTTTATTATTTTGAATAGTAATCCTGAAATGTCAAATGTATCTAGTTAATACTTGTATTAACTTTATGAAGTTAAATATAAGTACATTGCACATAAAAGATACAATAACATTTTAATACCAGTCATTAAGCTACTAATATAGACTGAAGTAATTAAAGCGGGTCATGTTTGCAAGTTTGGAATTGGTAACAGCTGAAATCAATAATATATCAGTATTTTGTTATTAGCCTGTGGGCCGCATTAAGTGAAGGTGAGGGCCGCATGTGGCCCCCGGGCCACCAGTTGCTCATGTATGCTCTACAGTGTAAAAAAGCTTATTGTCACTTTTGGACAATGGCAGCATTTGTCCTCAAATTGATTTTGCTTCGGAATTAAAATGCATTAAGGTAGCAGCTCTGTTTGTGCAGTATGTGCAGTAGGTCAAGAACTCTACTCTTGTAAAGACAGTGCGGGACACTCAATGGTTAGTTTTAGACTTTAGTTTGGTTGTATTCCATTGGCTAACCTTCTTTTATCACAACAGGTCACACGTCTTGCTGCTGTGGTACGGGAGTTTTGTTGGTCATGTTTTCAAATTCACATTGGGTGTATGTAATCTGTGGGAAGCTTAATGTCTATCTTGGTTTAGTGGGAAGGCACTGTTTCCTAGTCAAGACTGTTTTGGGTTGATCACCATGCTCAGGCATTCTGACATGGATATTATCTCTTTACTTCTACGTAGCATTTGGTTTTGCTTTGGTTTTGGGTTGTCCGTTTCCAGTATGTCCTATCTAGCAACATCTAAATTCAATGTTTGATTTTAAAATGGTGGAGAAATCCTCAACTAACAAAGTTACACTTTCTGCTTTGAAAACCATTCCTAATACCATTCAAATATGAAAGACTGTCTTGCAGAGTCTTTGTATTGGTTTTATAGTGCAGTTTGTTTTTCAATCAAATGTTTCCACCCAGTTGTAGCGCCTACATTGAATTTAGATATCACCAAATGCACTGGTAGGTAGAGATCTGAGACACTTCTGGCTATGCAAGACTACCAGTAGTTGTAGTAAATAGATGTTGAGATTTAAGGTTTAATATTTCAGGGGTTCCCAAACGTTTTTGGCTCAGGGCACCCCATAAATATTATTTTCATCCGAGGAACCCCTACATTATATCCATCATTTTCACTTCCAACACCTTATATTTATGGCATATTTTAGCGATTATGTTGCGAGGAAAACATTGAGAAAACAGCCATATTGGTTTGAACTGACTGAAAATAACGTATAACGTATAATTCCAAGTATTATCAAATTATCTCACGGCACCCCTGGACTGCTGCCGCGGCACCCCAGGGAGCCCCATCACCCACTTTGAAAACCCCTGTAATATTTTATGCTCTGTTGATGAATTGAATACACAGAATCACAATGGGAAGTCCTCAGCATGTTGTTGTTGTATACCTTTTAGCATTGGCGTACTGTACCACGGTGCCATTTGTTTCTGTACAAGTTAGAGATGTTTCGATCGATCAGCAAATAGATCAAAGTGGGCTGATCAGATGTTTCATTGTAGAACAGTGCATTCTCCGGCCCATTGCCTCTGCCTTAATAAACGGTTGTCAATTCCCGATACTGTCTCATCTTCTAATATACAATGTCAATGTTGTGTAAGAATAATCATTAATTGAATATCTAAATGCTACACAATAAATAGAAGGATTTATGGATTTGACACTGATCGGTGATCAGCAACATTGGGATCGGATACCGACTGCTAGTGATTGGTAATCAGTGATCTGCCTGAAAAATCATGATCGGAGCATCTCTAGTCAAAGTAGCCTATAATATCAACAAGTAGTACAGTGTTCTCTAATGTAGAGTGTTTTGTTCACTGTAACTTCAAGCAGTCATGGTGATTATCTGTTTTGTTTTTTCTCAACCACCTTATTTTCAGGTTAATTCATTGGCGCTGGTAGGTGGGACTACACTAAAGGACAATGTCCGTCGAGTGATGGAGAAGTAAGCTTATTTTATAGCTATTAAGAAAGCATTTATATTATGGATTTAAGTAGATTTTTGCATTTGACATGACATTGTTTTTTTCCAAATGACTTAGGTCAGAGTTGATGACCTAGTAAGTGCCAACAAAGAAGAGGTTACATATTTGGACTGTATTCTGGTCAGATTTTAAGTTTATTGTCCACGACTGGAAATTTGTCTTAAGTCTCATCAAAACACACACATCAAAGCAACAAAAACAGAAGCAACAAACACAGCATCTTAGCAGCAAAAAGGACAACAGTGGCATGTACATAACAGGCAGGTGTACCGAGACATGCTATCATTCAGTGCCTTAATGGCATTGGGAATGAATGAATTTTTAACTCACTGAATGCCACCCTTTATTAAAAATCTACAAAACTGGTGCCATCCATTTTGTTCAATTTTACCTTATTATGGGGGCCATAATTTTTTAGGCTAGATTCACTTTTCTCTGCAGCTTACATCTACCTTTGTGTTTAAGTTGCCATACCACATTGCCATATAAAATGTCTTGTCCAGAAGGGCTGTCAGGACTGTATAGCTGTACCCCTCTGACTGTACTAGCACCTCTTTGTTCTCAACATCTCAATGTCACTAAATAAGCCCCAAACCTCCCAAAACAAACTAAGTAAAGGTACAATCCCACTATTTGTCACATACATTGCTGTATGCGAAATTTGTTCTCTGCATTTGACCCATCTCTTGAAGCGGTGAGCATGTGCCGCGCTCGGATCATTTTGTGGTGATCTAACCCCCCAATCCAACCCTTATATGCTGAGTGCCAAAGCAGGGAGGCATTGGATCACATTTTTCAGATCTTTGGTATGGCCTGGCTGCGAATCAAACCCTGACCTCCCAGTCTCAGTGCGGACCAAACTGAAACAATAGTGATTTTTTACTTTGGAAATTGAGTGATATCATTTGTGTTGGCAGTCCTGGTTTTAACTTCTACTGCATGTACTCAACTGGTTCTCTTCTAGTCTTAACTTAATATACTTAATGTAATTGCATCACTTTTAAATTGCCTTTTGTATCCACAGGGTAATGTCCAACCATGTCATGTCTAAGTTCAATATGAAAGGAGCCAAGGGAACAAAGATGGCCTTCGTCAAGCTCCGCCTCTATAATGTCATCATAGGTAAACAGCATATTTCCAGTATTTAGTGTAGTTTTGTGAAAACCAGTAACCATGTCTTGACATAGTGGCCACTTGTGAATAACCAGGCAGCTGACCCACAATGTTTTCAATTGTAAAGATGCTGGATGGTTGTCTTTGAAACTGATATATCTGCTGGCTTTCAATTTGTAATGCCAAAATGTAGTCTGCATCCAAAGTTGAAATCCCTTTAACTTTGATGTTTGGCCCCTTAGGGTCGTTTCACACTCTAATAAAGAGCCTAACTAATTTCAGTTCGGGAGGGCTCCCGACCCAAAATTGTTTAGGTTCAGGGGGAGTTCATCCATACTTTCTTAACGGCTAGTGCCAAAGTCACATGTAAATATTGGAGGTCTGTGGCATGAAAAGGTTTGTGGCCGAGAAATGAGCGTTGCAGGGCGGATACATATCTGACTGTCCCTCGTGGCTGCACGCTGGAGGTCCAGTGACGGCAGTGAGCAGCAGCGCAGCGGGGTCTCTCTGTCTCTCATCACTCACACACGCGAGGTCCTTCGAAAACATTCAATCAACAAGCTCACATTATAGACGTGCCGCCTCTCTTTCTGCATGCATCACAGTCACAATTCGTCGCGGAGCTTGCAGGTCGGCTATAAACCAACACGGAACACTACTAGCAAAGTTGTACTTTAAGCTCTTCTTTCCTCTTGAAAACGGTCAGCGACTAGTGAGCTGCAAGACGCAGCAAAGCTGTGTGTCGCGCGCGCCTCCACTCTCCAGCCAGAGTGAGTGAGAACCAGCTGACATTTATCCGCTATGCGACATTCTAATCACGGCCACACAAGCATTTGGAAGTCGGCGTGTCTCCCTCCCAAATTACCGCTGTTACCAATTGGCTTAATAGCCGAGGAAATGAACTTGAAGCCGGGCTGAATGAATGAGAAGACACCGCTTAGTACTGAAATTAAGTCGGGAGGTCACAACATTTTGGCAGCACCGTGGAGCCGAGTTTGGTCGGTTGACGCCCCCCCGAACCGGGGACGACGACCCATATTTGGGTTTGGACAGTGCCGAACCGAAATTAGTTAGGCTCCTTATAACGGTGTGAATCGACCCTTAGAATGTCTGCAGTTTAATGTTTTTACTGTTTACTGTAGCCCATCTTCTCTGTCTTACAGAAAGTGTACTGAAGAGCACCAACAATGAAACTGAGGCCAGTATCGCTGAGCAAATGGCCAACGTGTTGAAATATGCTCCAGACAAGGTGGGGGGAGGCGGCCGCAACAAAGAATAGGGCCCTGTATTGTACAAGAAAAAGAAATATCACCGTTTTGTACAAAAATTTGAAGTGTGTGTGCCCTTTTTGTGTGCCTTGTTTTGCACAGTAGTTTTTTAGTTTGCTTTGTTGTAAATACAAAAACGTGTGTGCTGGTATTCTATTGATGTGAAGTAAACTAAAAAACTACTGTGCAAAACAAAGCCCACAAAAAGGGCACACACTTCAAGTTTTTGTACAAAACAATGATATATTTCTTGTACAATACAGTGAAATAAACAAAAAAAGGTCAAACTTAAAGTTTCCTTGCAAAACACTGCTTTGTTGTAAATACAAAAACGTGTGTGCTGGTATTCTATTGATGTAAAGTAGTGTTTTGCAAGGAAACTTTAAGTTTGACCTTTTTTTGTTTATTTCATTGTATTTACAAGAAAGATATCACTGTTTTGTACAAAAACTTGAAGTGTGTGCCCTTTTTGTGGGCTTTGTTTTATTTATCTTGTACAAAATAGTCAGGGACCCAACCCTTTGTTTTATTTATCTTGTACAAAATAGTGAGGGACCCACCCCTTTGTTTTATTTATCTTGTACAAAATAGTCAGGGACCCACCCCTTTGTTTTATTTATCTTGTACAAAATAGTCAGGGACCCACCCCTTTGTTTTATTTATCTTGTACAAAATAGTCATTGATCCACCCCTTTGTTTTATTTATCTTGTACAAAATAGTCAGGGACCCACCCCTTTGTTTTATTTATCTTGTACAAAATAGTCAGGGACCCACCCCTTTGTTTTATTTATCTTGTACAAAATAGTCAGGGACCCACCCCTTTGTTTTATTTATCTTGTACAAAATAGTCAGGGACCCACCCCTTTGTTTTATTCATCTTGTACAAAATAGTCAGGTACCCACCCCTTTGTTTTATTTATCTTGTACAAAATAGTCAGGGACCCACCCCTACAGGATGTGACCTGTGATTTTCTGCCGCACTTTTTATTTCAGTTTTATCTATTAGATTGGTCATTAAGGTCCACAGAATGAGAGGCCTGCTCTGCCAGAAACATCGCGAAAAAAAGTTATGGCCATTTGTATATTCACTGTCCCATTGCCTCCACTACACTGTGACTACACAGCAGTGTTGGGCAATATTACTTAGGAGAGTAATCGTTACTTATTACTTATTACTCATTGGGAAAAGTAATAATATTATATTACTTATTACTTGGAATCAAGAGTAATATGTAATATATTAAGTTATATTACTTTTTTTTCCCTGCAAAATCTGTTTAGCCAGCTCCTTTTAGAACTGAATCCAATTTATTGGAACAATAAGAGTCTCTGGGATGCGATTAAAGAAATTATAATTGCAGGCTTTGTAATTAATTCATCTCAATTAATCACATTTTAATCACACATCAATATTTGACCTGGGAACAGTTAGAAACTTTTTTTAATGGATTTTGGTATAGGCCTACAAGCGAATCAATTAATAATTAAGACATATAATATATAACCCAACTAAACATTGCTTATTTTTTATTACATTTAAAACTCTCAGCTCTGTTGAAGACGCCTGCCTATATTATCCTTAAAAATTTAGCCTTTTGTTTTCACCTGGCCGATTTGAGTTGGGTTGGGTAGCCTTCACTTAAAGCATAGCACCCTCAGCCATTGTGGGCTGCCGCCGGCCCTGACATGAGGCTTATTGAGCACAGACAGTGGAGGCTACGCTAACTGGCTAACAGCAGCAACTCAGTCCGCAGTGGTCCACGGTGGTCCCGCTGAGCTCCACGGACGGTCCGCGGCGCCCCCGCGACGGACCCCTCCGCGACGGACCCCGCGGCGGACACCTCCGCGGCCGAGAGGAGTGCTTTTAGATTGTAAACGTCCCATCCATGTAAACGCGTCGCACGCTGTATATGCTCTCTCTGTGACTGTGACAGGCAACGCAGCGCTGACACTGGTCCATGCACTGGTCTCATGACATAAGCAACGTCATAACTGTGCGCGCTGCGCAAATGACTGATCTACAAGCTACATCACATCTCTGTAGATGTATGTTGATGTCTTGTAGATCTGTTCTTTTTCTGCAATCGGCTAAAATGGCTAGTAACGGAGTAGCGAGGCTTTTTTTTGCAGAGTAAAGCGTTATATATTACCATTTTTTTAGAGTAATACCTTACACTACTCGTTACTGGAAAAAGTAATAATATTACAGTAATATATTATTAGTAATTCGTTACTGCCCAACATTGCTACACAGTAAAAGAAAAATATTAAAAAAAGAAAGAAATCTGCTTTAAGTTGCATGTAAGGGGTCAAACTAGGGGTTCATGATTCTAAATCCATTGCAAGCATTTGTTTTGCATGAAAAACATTTCTTGGGCAAAAATTCAGACCCAGAAAATGGTGAAAAGTGATGAATCATCACCTTTAACTTTTTTTTGATGACTCATCACTTTTCACCATTTTCTGGGGTCAAAATGTAGCCCAAGGAATGTTTTTCATGCAAAACAAATACTTGCAATGGATTCAGAATCATGAAGAACCCCCAGTTTGATGTTCACATGCTACTTAGAGCAGATTTTCTTTCTTTTTTAATATGTCTTTTCCTGTGTAGTCACAGTGTAGTGGAGCCAATGGGACAGTGAATATACAAATGGCCATAACTTTTTTTCCGCGATGTTTCCAGTAGAGCAGGCCTCTCATTCTGTGGACCTTAATGACCAAACTAATAGATAAAACAGAAATAAAAAGTACGGCAGAAAATCACAGGTCCTACCCTATTCATTGGGCTTGTGGGTCCCCGACTAAAAAAGAAGTGTGCCCTTTTTGTGGGCCTTGTTTTATTTCTCTATTTTGTACGGCAGAAAATCACAGGTCCTACCCTATTCCTTGGGCTTGTGGGTCCCCGTCTAAAAAAAGAAGTGTGCCCTTTTTGTGGGCCTTGTTTTATTTCTCTGTTTTGTATGGCAGAAAATCACAGGTCCTACCCTATTCCTTGGGCTTGTGGGTCCCCGTCTAAAAAAGAAGTGTGCCCTTTTTGTGGGCCTTGTTTTATTTCTGTTTTGTACGAACTTGAACTTGAATTGTGATAATTAAATCACTTTTGATTTATTTTGTGAATTGTGTTAACTATTTTCTCATGTTTGTCTTGTGAATTGTGTTAACTATTTTCTCATGGTTGTCTAATGTTGGAAGTTGATGTGAGGTTAGAGTTGGTTTTCACGGCCATCTGATGTTTTGCATGTCCAACTTTGGTCATTGATGTCAACCTAATGTTGGGTTTTGACAGCAATGCACCTCTTGCTTACATTCTAACCAACATTGGAGGATGACGTCTTGCCAACGTTGGGTTATGTTCATTTAACCAAATTAGAACTTTTATCCAAATTTGGAGTTGAACCAGTAATCGTCTACATAACATCTGAGATTAACATCAAGCTGACGTTGGATTATGTCGGTTCCAATTTTATTCAACTAAAATAACTTTTATCCAACGTTAGGAGACCAACCAAAATTCAATGTCAAGATAACATCAGATGCTTACATCAAATCAATGTTTGCCTTATGATGTCAATCCGATTTACTTTTCAACAAAAATACATTGGGAGTCTAACCTTTAATCAATGTCTACATGACATCAGAGATTGACATCAAACCAATGTTGGATCATGACGTCAATCAAACTTAAAAACCCAACGTTGGGAGTCTAACCTTTAATCAACGTCTACATAACATCAGAGATTGACATCAAACAAATGTTATGTTATGACGTCAATCGAACTTTGATTTTGAACCAAAATACAACTGGTATCCAACGTTGGGAGTCTAACCTTTAATCAACGTCTACATAACCTCAGAGATTGACGTTAAAGCAACGTTAGTTTAAGATGTCAAACCAACATCAGGTTACGACGTCAATCAAACTTTAATTTTAACCAAAATACAACTGGTATCCAACGTTGGGAGTCTAACCTTTAATCAACGTTTACGTAACATCGGGTTATGTCGTCTAACCAACATTAGGTTATGACGTCAGACAAACTTTAATTTACAACATCCAACGTTGGGAGTCTAACCTTTAATCAACGTTTACGTAACATCAGAGATTAACATTAAATCAACATTAGTTTAAGATGTCAAACCAACATCAGGTTATGACGTCTAACCAACGTTGGGTCATGATGTCAGACAAACTTTCAGTTACAACGAAAATACAACTGGTATCCAACGTTGGGAGTCTAACCTTTAATCAACGTCTATGTAACATCAGAGATTAACATTAAATCAACGTGAGTTTAAGATGTCAAACCAACATCAAGTTATGACGTCTAACCAACGTAAGGTTATGACGTCAGACAAACTTTCAGTTACAACAAAAATACAACTGGTATCCAACGTTGGGAGTCTAACCTTTAATCAATGTCTATGTAACATCAGAGATTAACGTTAAATCGACGTTAGTTTAAGATGTTAAACCAACATCAGGTTACGACGTCAAAGCAACATCAGGTTACGACGTCTAACAAATGTAAGGTTCTGACGTCAGACAAACTTTCAGTTACAACGAAAATACAACTGGTATCCAACGTTGGGAGTCTAACCTTTAATCAACGTCTATGTAACATCAGAGAATAACGTTAAATCGACGTTAGTTTAAGATGTCATACCAACATCACGTTATGACGTCTAACCAACGTTAGGTTATGACGTCAGACAAACTTTCAGTTACAACAAAAATACAACTAGTATCCAACGTTGGGAGTCTAACCTTTAATTAACGTCTATGTAACATCAGAGATTAACGTTAAATCAACGTTAGTTTAAGATGTCAAACCAACATCAGGTTATGATGTCTAACCAACGTTAGGTTAGGACGTCAGACAAACTTTAATTTCCAACCAAAATCCAATGGTCATCCAACGTTGGAGTACAACGTTGTTCCAACGTTGTACTGACGTCGTGTGCCAGCTGGGTAAAGGCCTGGTACCATCAGAATACTTACAATACAGTTGCCTACACTGCCACAACAACTGAGGAGATGCATAAAACTGGCTCACCCTTTCGGCATAAGTCCACCTTCCTACCAGGCACCACCAATCCTACACTCACTACTTTCACGAAAAAGGTGTTCGAGGGGCAGAAAAAGATCAGGCAGCACAATAATCTAACAGAAAGAGAATCTGAAGCACTCAAATGGCTTTCAGACAGAGATGACATCATAATAAAAAGTGCTGACAAGGGAGGGGCAGTGGTTGTATGGGGCAAAGAGCAATATATAACTGAAGCTTTGCGCCAATTAGAGAATAACCAATACTACTCTGTGCCCCCAGCAAACCCACTGAACGACATGAACAGAGAGCTGGAAGAGCTACTAAACACTGCAAAGAATCAGAACTGGATATCCAAGAAGGAACATGACTATCTAGTAAGCCAACATCCACGCCTTGCTTCTTTTTACATGCTCCCCAAGGTCCAGAAAAACCTGCAAAACCCACCAGGAAGACCAATTATCAGTGGGAATGAATCCATCACAGACCCCGCCTCTAAATTTGTTGACTATTTCATAAAACCTTTTGTCGCAAAATTGCCTTCTTATATTCAGGACAGCACCCAGGTTCTGAAAAAAATAGCAGAAATACAGAATATTGGTTCCTGCATTATGGCAACCATGGATGTTGAGTCCCTGTACAGTAACATTGTTCATGATGAAGGCCTGGAGGCCTTGAGACACTATTTGAGGTCTAGACCTGATGACCTTATGCCCCTTTATCACACAACAGACTGAGTGGACACTTAAGAACAATGTTTTCCTTTTCCAAGATAAACTGTACAAGCAGGAAAAGGGGACAGCGATGGGTGCATGTTTTGCACCTAATTATGCCAACCTGTTTTTGGGACTGTGGGAAGAACAACATATCTTTTCAAACCTCAATCCATACAAGGACAGAATTGCGTGGTGGGGAAGATATATTGATGATATTGTTCTTTTCTTCTCAGTCTCAGAACAAGAGCTTCTAGACTTCCATGCTTATGTAAACAGTGTTAATGAAAATCTGAAGCTGACCTTGGAATATGACCATCAAGCCATTAACTTCTTGGACTTACGGATCTCAAAAGATGACCAAGGATACCTACACACCTCCATCTTCAGAAAACCAACTGACCGAAACACTATCCTTCATGCAAACAGTTTTCACCCCCCTTGGCTTATTAAAAACATCCCTTATGGTCAAATACAGAGACTGAGGCGCATATGGGATTCTGATCAAGATTTCCAGACTCAGTCTGTGGCCATGCAGCAGCGGTTCAGACAGAGAGGGTATCAGCAGCGGACTCTTGAACAGGCTCATGACAGAGCCATGTCACTTGACAGAAGAAATCTGCTCACTCCCAAACCACAACAAGAGCAGACACAGAAACCTTACTTTGTCACTTGCTACAGTAAAGAAGCTCTTCAGATCAAACACATCATTAATAAAAACTGGGACATTATTGAAAGTGACAGTTCTCTACGGGAGGTACTCAAAGAACCCCCAGGTATTAGTTTCAGATGGGCCCCTACCATCAAAGATAAATTAGTCAGGAGTTACCTTCCTGCTTCCAAACCTAACACATGGCTTCGCGCAACTAAGGGCAATTTCTGTTGTGGTCACTGCAATTATTGTGCAAACATGGTTAAAACTGATACTTTCAAAGATGTGTTTAGCAACAAGACCTATCCAATCACAAGCTTTATAAACTGCAACACCACCCATGTTGTGTATCGACTTGAATGTACTTGTGGTTGTTTCTATATAGGTCTTACAAAAAGGAGACTGCGTGACAGACTATATGAGTATGCTATTCGTTCTGCCAATATGAAGTACCCCATGGCCAAGCATTGGATTGAAGCTCAACATGGGAGTGATGCAACTCTAATGCCTCATTCACACTACAGATATATAGTTGAACGTTTAGTTTGGTAATTCAATGTAATCTCAATGGAAACCAGCTTTAAAGCTTTCAAAGCTTTGCTAAGGGCGTCTCCTGTATCTTTAAAGCTGGTTTCCATTGAGATTACATTGAATTACCAAGCTAAACGTTCAACTATATATCTGTAGTGTGAATGAGGCATAAGAGTGTCTGGTATTGAAGTCATAAGTTCTGATACCAGGGGTGGGGATAAAATCAAACGCCTCAAACAAAGGGAGGCATACTGGATTTATACTCTCAAGGCTACTTATTACCCAGGTCTCAATGAGGACTTTGACCTCTCATCATTCTTATAATAACTGATTTCTGAATTATCACATTGTATACATCTTTTTTTTTTTTTTTTTTTTTTTTCCCTTTTTGCTCTTGGTTTAAAGTTAAAAGGGTTAAAGCCGCTTTGATAAACTGCTCAAACTGAGTTCTTATATATGGTTTATCTGTAACTTATGATTCACTGAAGTTGATTTTTTTAACTGTTGTATTGTACACTGGTCCTAATGGTGCCCTTTAAACCTTTATAACCATTGTAAAGTTTTTTAACAGACTCTAGGTATACTCTGCTTGTGTGCTTTCATTCATAATATGTAGACAACATGTGTAGGATGCCACCAGGGGGCCTGCAGGCTGCAGACTGCAGGTCCTCACTGTGGACACACCTGGTAGGCCTATAATTAGGCCTACATCTTGTATTTGTTCAGTAACACCCTAAAGAAGGTGTTTGCCGAAACGCGTTGGTGTATTATTTTAATGTTCTAGCCCGTGAATGAATAAAGGCCTTTTATTGTTAAATCCACCTGAGTGCCTGGACCTGGATTTTTGTGCCTCTGTGGCACATTTTGTCCTCTTTTTTTGCTCATGGTATTCCCTTTCATGAGCACCGGTGGTTTGAGGGATACCTGTAGCGCCCCTGCTTTTTTCTTTCTCTGTTCCTAAACTTATTGTCAGTAAAACTATGCTTTACCCTAAACGTATTCCTAAAAATGTAACTCAGTGACACTATGCTTAAACCTAACCTTATGTGTGTTTTGGGTTGAGTGTTCCGGTTACCCTTACTTCTTATGACCATTATTATTATGAGAGTGTACAAATGGAACCAAATGGGCGGGTTGATTTGGTTCCAGCTGTACACTCTCAGAGTTACACACCCGTAAGGGGCCATTTTGAACCCCCTCAAGGAACCAGGGTTCCAAATGTAGGGCAGGCGTATCACCTTTGCACTACTTTGATTGGTTGTAAGTCTAACCAATATGTCAGTCTGTTTGAATCTTTTTGTAACCGGCCCTTTGGGAGGTAAAAAAGAACACTGAGAAAAACCACACTAATATCCACGCAGTGAAATTGTCTGGCTGTGAAGCTAGCGGCGGCTATGTGTGGTGGTCTGCGTTACTGACACCTTTGTGACCCATAGAAAGCTGTTACATTAGGGGGAGCTGTAGAACCAGGAGAGCACGAAAACACTGGTGGCCTAATTCATACTTAGTAGGGATGGGCAATTAATCGACCACCATATCATTATGGGCCGATAACTGCAGCAGGATATGAGGTATCTAGCTTCTTATATCTATGGTTTCTCCCGCCATCGGTGTGTGAATGGGTGAATCTATGCAAAGTGCCTTGGATAAACCATTTACCATACAAAGGAAGCTTACCACACAAGCCTTTATAAATGAATAAAATACAATGTTGCTCCCTACGAACTGCCAGAGATGGCCAACCCACTTTTTTCATATAAATATTCAAGGATGGGTGTGAAAACCATCTGAAGTAAAAAACCTTAGAGCGCTGTGGCATGTCCTTATTTATGTCATATCAAAGTGCTTATTATTAAAGTCTCCACACTGTTCTCAATCTGACATCACTGAAGACTGTGATGAGCAGGAGACCAGGGAAGGTCAGTTGGTTGTAAACACACTGGATTCACACAAGACACAAAATGTGTAAGGACAAACGTTTAATCGAATGGGAGATCTAAAGACGCACAGATGTAAGCATACAAAGTCCTTTACGTGTACAGTATGTGGTAAAGGCTTTGGTCGAATGTATGAGTTAGAAGAACATAGGAGGATTCATACAGGGGATAAGCCATTTACTTGTACAGTTTGTGAAAAAGGATGTCGTAGAAGTGGTGATCTGAAATTACACATGAGAACTCATACAGGGGACAAGCCCTTTACTTGTACTGTTTGTGGTAAAGGATTTAATGAAAAAGGTAATCTGAAATCACACATGAGGGTTCATACAGGGGAAACACCCTTTACTTGTACTGTTTGTGGTAAAGGCTGTTTTCACAGTGGTAATCTAAAAAGACATGAGGGCTCATACAGGAGAAAAATCCTTTAGTTGTACCGTTTGTGGTAAAGGTTGTGGTCACAGTGGTAATCTAAAAAGACATGAGGACTCATACAGGAGAAAATCCCTTTACTTGTACTGTTTGTGGTAAAGGATGTAGTCGAAGCGATAATTTGAAAACACACATGAGGACTCATACAGGAGATAAACCCTTTATCTGTACTGTATGTGGTAAAGGCTGTGGTTCAAGTGGAGTGTTAAAAAAAGCATATGAGAACTCATACAGGGTAAAGTCTTTTGCTTGTATAGTTTGTAGTAAAGGCTGTAGTCGTAGTGGTGATCTAAAAAAAAGAGAAATAAGCATGAGGACTCATGCAGGGTATTATGATCCTCTTTGTTTAGTGTGTGTGTGTGTGTGTTTGTGTGTGTGTGTGTGTGTGTGTGTGTGTGTGTGTGTGTGTGTGTGTGTGCGCGCGCGCGCCACGTGTGTGCGCGCGCACATGCACCAGTTCATGAGGAATAATTTGTAGTTGCAAATACAACCTCATAGACAAAAATAATTATATATACACTACCAGTCAAACGTTTGGACACAACTTCTCATTCAATGTTTCCTTTATTTTCACGACTATTTACATTGTAGATTCTCACTGAAGGCATCACGACTATGAATGAACACATTTGGAATTATGTAGTAAACAAACAAATAAAAGTGTGAAATAACTATGTTTTATATTTGGTATGATGAAAGCAAATTTGTGATCTTTGGTTCCACGCGTGTCTTCGTGCAACGCAGAAAAAGTGAACAGATTTTTTTCTACATGGATGGTTCCCACCGTGAAGCATGGAGGAGGACGTGTGATGGTGTGATGGTGTGGGGGTGCTTTGCTGGTAACACTGTTGGGGATTTATTCAAAATTGAAGGCACACTGAACCAGCATCCTGCAGCGACATGCCATCCCATCTGGTTTGTGTTTAGTTGGACCATCATTTATTTTTCAACAGGACAATGACCCCAAACACACCTCCAGGCTGCGTAAGGGCTTTTTGACCAAGAAGGAGAGTGATGGTGTGCTGCGCCAGATGACACAATGGAGATGGTTTGGGATGAGATGGACCGCAGAGTGAAGGCAAAAGGGCCAACAAGTGCTAAGCATCTCTGGAAACTCCTTCAAGACTGTTGGAAAAGCATTTCAGGTGACTACCTCATGAAGCTCATCCAGAGAATGACAAGAGTGTGCAAAGCAGTAATCAAAGCAAAGGGTGGCTACTTTGAGGAATCTACAATATAAAACATGTTTTGAGCTATTTCACACATTTTTGTTTGTTTACTATATAATTCCATGTGTTCATTCATATCTTTATCAATGAGAATCTAACTACAATGTAAATAGTCATGGAAATAAAAGAAACACATTGAATGAGAAGCTGTGTCCAAACTTTTGACTGGTAGCTGTGTCCAAACATTTGACTTGTAGTGTACATATGTTATGTTCACATATCTAATGAAAGCTTTGAAAGGAATGTAATTACTCTGCTTCAGGAGAGTGGAGAGATGAAAAACTATTTTTAAATCGATGATGATTTATGCAAAAACTTGTGTAATCTTTGAAATATTAATACAAGCCTTTATTTGCCCCGGAGTTGAGCGATAACCCTAGGGCGATACAGGTACAGCGGCTGTCAAATCAGTGGGAGTAAAAGTGCCACCATGTGTGGGACTGTGTGTTGTCACTGTGAGTGAATGTGATTACTGTTCATCAAGGTCAACTCTACAGTAAAATGTATGGAGCTGGTGTTTATTGCTTTAAAGAAGCAGAGAGGGAGACTTTTCATCACACCACAATATATCTTAATTCTTATATATTTTAGTTTTTTTTATCAACCTGAAACATCCTCAAACCAGATACATGTGTAGGATGTATCGGTAGCCTATTGTAGCCAGGCTATTGTATCGGTAAAAGTGGTACTATTTTTTATCCAGAATTTCTTTCTGTCTTTTAGTCCATGTCGGCCGGTGCCATGGCATTGGTCTTAAATCTAATTGTTCCTACATCCCATTATAGTCAGAATCTGGTGATGTTAACCTGGTGAAAAATACTATGCCTAAACCTAAACCTAACCTCAGTAAAACTATGCCTAAACCTAACCCAAACCCTAACCCTAACCTCAGTAAAACTATGCCTAAACCTAACCCTATCTAAATTCTGACTAATGATTATGTAGGACTAATGAGATTTCGGACTTATGGGCAGTCCCCTGTCAGCCAGACATCTGGAAGTGTAAATATAGCAAGTAAGTACATTTCAGCCGCTTAGTCACTTACAACAATCTTTTGTTCCCCATCACCATGATTTGGTGAGTGTGGAAAAACCTCATTATTGTACATCATTGGGTATGAGCACTGAGGGAGCACTGAGTGAAACGGATGTTCCACACCTTGACGTGTCTCTCTTTACCATTCAGACACTCACCCAGCCTTCATCTCAGATTCTTTCATCCATCACTTTATCCTCTTATGTGTGATAGTAAAATGGGACACAGATCGATGTTGATCGGTGTTGAATAAAATACAGACTGGATCAAGGAGCAAGATACACTAATATCAAAGCTAATTAAATAATCAAAGTTCAATTATTTCTGTCCTGAAATTCCTTATACCCTGTTACTTTACTTCTACTCACACAAAATATACAAGCATTAAGAACGAAACTGAAATAGATTTTAATCAATAGCAATTCACTGCCGTTTAAAGATTAAATTACCTTGATTTACGCAATGTGAATTGACAGTGTGTCTAGTAGACACACAATGTGTCTAGTCAGGGGAGGCCCGCCCAATAATACATTAAAAGAAAAACACTTTTGGGTGCCCAGGCACCAAGGTGCCACTCCCAATTGAACAATTAAACAAGAATAAATACACTTTGCACCCTGTTCTGTCCCTTATCCGCTGAACTTAAATGCACTACATGGGGATACATGTGCACGGAGAGGCAACCCCAAAAGCAGCAACACATTCTCAACTGCACTCACTCACACACAGATGTACCCTGCCTGTGTGAGGAAGCGAGCAGGGGAGAGGAGCATCCGAGCATCCACTTGCAGATCTGCTACGTCTGCTGCTTCTGCTCAGCATCATTACTCTAAAAGTTGCTACAGAGCAACGTTTGGTATGATTACTTTGATGGCAAAGCGATGTGATGGAGAAATCACATCCAAGTATTTGAACAGCAGTTTGTGACACGTTTCACAGACCTTCACAACACAGCTGAAACGGATGCAGGTCCTAAATGAAAAGTGCTTTTTAATCAAAATTCTATCGAGAGGATCTATGAATTGGCAGACTTTCACAGTCATGTACAAACGCCTGTTCCCTGATGGAGCAACTTTTACTGTAGCACAGATGATTCCCTTTTTAATTGCAAATGACTTTCATGAAGCATATCCTAACATTGCAACGTTATATCGTATTTATCTCACTGTTCCTGTAGGCTGAGCCGACCTTCAGTCGCCTGAAACTCATTAAAAGTTATCACCGCTCAACTGAGTGAGACTCGTTGTTGTTGGTATGTAGCAATAAAACAAGGAGCTGGAGTCTATTCTAATTATAATTGCTGCCATGGTTGAATCTTTTTTTGTCCCTCTTTTCTTGCCCCTTTTGGTCTTTTTTTGCTCCATCTATTGTCTAATATTATAGATGGATGGAAAATTAAATACAGGCGAATGCACAGAGCTCTGCCCTGTAGTTTTTTCATTCAGCTATTCACCACAGTTACTATTAACTTATGATTGCCACTGTGGATTAATCATTGAAGTTAATGGCTATCAATCTGCGCTTAAATCAGACAAAGACAACAGACGGACCGACCGAACAGTCTGCGTTGAGTCCTGCATGCTTGCGCCTGCACGCGCGTGCAGGGGCCCTTTGATCTGAAAACCCATGCGGAATAAGGTCTAATTTTGCCACTTATCCTGTTGTGAAAGAACCCATTTCAGAGGAAAACAAATGTTATTCAGTGTCATTCAGTGACAGTTACACATCTCCTCCACCAGGGGGCGAAAGACTTTAAGGCAACAGTAACCTCGCATCACCAGGCTTTCCGCTGGGGGAAGGCAACAGTGCCTGGATTGCATAATTGCGCATGCGCTGGCTAAACACGTTGATCGAGGCGCTGAAGGTACGCTGTTGAGGAGACACTAGGAAGTATGGAGTCGGAGACGGAGGAGTCAGTCCGCGAGTTTCAAAATGCAGAGGATAACAGAGGATATGATAACAAAAGAAAGAGGACGTCTGATACCCCGGCTAGTTCAGAAAGTGTAATGGTTGGAATGAGAGCGCTGTCAAAAAGGAATGGGATATTTAGCGATGCACATGAGATAGGAAGGTATATATCAGGACAAGTGGGGAAAATCAAGAACGCAAGAGTGACAAGGAGTGGGACAGTAATAATAGAATGCAGGTCAAAGCAGCAGAGGAGTGAGACGGTAAAGATTAAAGAGTACGAGGACGGGAGCGAGATTTATTGGATCAGACTGAGAGGAAAACCACGGAGGAAAGGAGTGATCAGTGGCGTACCACTGTCGATTGACATGGACATGGTTATGGGTAACGTAGATGAAGCATATGAGGCCAGACGCTTGAAACGATTCCGAGAAGGGAAGAAGGAGCTGAGCAAATCTGTCTGTATCACATTTGAAGAGGACCTACCAGAGCGAGTTTACATTGATTATGTGTGCTACAGAGTCAGACCTTATGAGGAAGCTCCACTCTGGTGCTTCTGTTGCCAAGAGTACGGGCATGTGGCTGCTGTTTGCAGAGGCGATCGTAAGTGTGGGAGATGTGGGAGCAAAGAATGCAGAAAAAGGCAATGTGAAGTACAGCAAGTACCGGCCAAAGCAACTGTTCGGGGAACCATCATGCAGGAGCAGCACAATGCTCTAGACGAAGTTTGGAAGAGAATGTGAAAAGGATAAGGAAAGAAGAGAGAATGCCATATGCGGAAGCTGTGAAGAGAGTCAAGAGACTGGAGAGGAAGCAAAAAGAGGAAAAAGTTAACAATACTGATCAGAATATCTGCCTCGACAAAAAGCGCTTCCTGGCTTTCATAGCCATGGTGATTAACTGTGCGGTAGAAATACAGAGTAAATCAGAACGAATCAAGATGATCCTGGATGCAGCTAATAGATTCTTGGATATTGAGGATATAAGTGGGGAAGACCTGGATGTCACTCTAAAGGTGGTTGAACACTGCTGCGTTTTTTGTTGCGAAATGCGTTTTTCAGGGCAAGGAGAGAGAGAGAGATAGAGAGAGCAAGGGACCGAGTGGTGCGTGAAACGGGCGGCAGTGTGCAAACGTGACTGACATAACGTGAGGTTGATTTATTTATTTGCGTGCTCCGGAATTCAGTCCGATATTCGGCCCGAAAAACGCAGCAGTGTGCAACCAGCTTCAGAGGCGGATTTGCCTCAACTCAGAAAAAAATGTCTGAGTAGAACGGACACTGAATGAAAGGGATATATTTCGGGGGGGACACTATACTGTGCACAGATGACACTAACATAATATATTGTAGTAGAGATACCATTTCATACAGTAGGTGGCAGAATACACCCTAGTGGTAGTAACAGCCATAAAAACCAAAGAAGAAGAAGAAGAAACACGTTGATCCGGAAGCTCCGGAAGTAGATGGCGAGCAGCAGCAGCATGTCGTTTTTTCCCCCACAACAAGTTCTGTTGTGTTTCTTTTATAACTCTATGGTTCTGTTCCGTTTCATGGTTATTGGGACTCAGCAACGCTTATTGAAAACCTTCTTCTTCTCATATTAAAAAGGAATTTGAAACGCTTCATATTGAGTCTGTACGGCTGAAGATAAATGAACACATGACGTCGGTGGGAGAGGAGATATTGTGTGTTTTGGACAAACCGCAACAAAGCGCTGCTAACGTTTGTTGCGTGAAGTTTGTTGATGTCAGAGTGTTTGTGTTGGAGCGCCTCCGTGCGGCCGCAGAGGTCATGTGCAACCTCTTCCAGAGAGAGATGGAGACACTACACAACTAGTCTCGTGTGGCCAGACTGTTGCCTCCGCGATTTGGTCAAATGCTCCCAGCATACAGTCTGGCAGACGGAAATAGAAACGGTGAGTGCGAGATGAAGCGGAAATGAAGCCCCCACGTCACTTCCGTTTCAGTCTCACATCACACATATTTATCATTATATAAATAAAAATCATATAAGCATGTTTAGCTTGCTGCTTAGCAGAAATGACATTTTAAAATATATTCTTTTTAACGTTAATGCCCGTTTTCGATACTCGCCGTTCGGGAGCTGCTGTTCCAGACTCTATATAGCATTCAGAGATTGTGGAATAGTTGTCTGGCTACGCGAGACTACTACACAACCAACTACACACTGCAGGTATGTCTGTTACAGTTACACACAACTCTACACACACACTGTATGTCTGTTATACACACAACTAGGTATGTGACGATATGAACATTTCATGTCATGATTATTGTGACCAAAGAAAGTGTGATTTACGATATTATCGCGATAATCAAAATATCCTCAACATCCATTATGCTGCAGATCGTCGCGACGCATTGTGAGCTTGTAGGTCGGCTATTTTTTGGCAAAGAGATTTGGTAGAGAGTGGGGAAAAAAGATGATCTAGAATATTATTTACCTTTCCATTTGATCAATTATAGAAGGTTTAACTGGTACTGTAGTGATGTGTCGGTCATGAATGACCCGTTCAAATGAACGGATCTTTATGGTGAACGAGATCGAACGGGTCACCATCCGGAAAAGACCCGTTCAACCGTTCACGGCGTTCAGTTGCAAATGCGACGAGAGAGAGAGAGAGAGAGAGAGAGAGACGGTCCATTCAACGTATCTCACAAGAGAAGACAGACCCGACCGACCGTTCCGTCCCTCCTTTCCACCGTTCCTCTTTCCTTATTGGACACTGTAGTGGGCTGGAGGCGGGCTCTCCCTCAGAGAAGCAGGACTGTGTGTGCGTGGGGGTGTGGAACAGAAATCAGGGACCTACAGTTAAGGAGCAGCAGAGTGCCTCCGACCGCAAGAAGAGTTGTGACTGATGATTGATTGACCGAGACCGACTGACTGCCTGCGAGTGAAAAGGGTGTTATCGTTCATTCTTTGAACAGGATGTTCTAATTACTAGCCTGATTACTAGCCTACCCTACGAGACTGCAGACTGACTGACTGACTGACTGACTAGGAATGGGATATTTAGCGATGCACATGAGATAGGAAGGTATATATCAGGACAAGTGGGGAAAATCAAGAACGCAAGAGTGACAAGGAGTGGGACAGTAATAATAGAATGCAGGTCAAAGCAGCAGAGGAGTGAGACGGTAAAGATTAAAGAGTACGAGGACGGGAGCGAGATTTATTGGATCAGACTGAGAGGAAAACCACGGAGGAAAGGAGTGATCAGTGGCGTACCACTGTCGATTGACATGGACATGGTTATGGGTAACGTAGATGAAGCATATGAGGCCAGACGCTTGAAACGATTCCGAGAAGGGAAGAAGGAGCTGAGCAAATCTGTCTGTATCACATTTGAAGAGGACCTACCAGAGCGAGTTTACATTGATTATGTGTGCTACAGAGTCAGACCTTATGAGGAAGCTCCACTCTGGTGCTTCTGTTGCCAAGAGTACGGGCATGTGGCTGCTGTTTGCAGAGGCGATCGTAAGTGTGGGAGATGTGGGAGCAAAGAATGCAGAAAAAGGCAATGTGAAGTACAGCAAGTACCGGCCAAAGCAACTGTTCGGGGAACCATCATGCAGGAGCAGCACAATGCTCTAGACGAAGTTTGGAAGAGAATGTGAAAAGGATAAGGAAAGAAGAGAGAATGCCATATGCGGAAGCTGTGAAGAGAGTCAAGAGACCGGAGAGGAAGCAAAAAGAGGAAAAAGTTAACAATACTGATCAGAATATCTGCCTCGACAAAAAGCGCTTCCTGGCTTTCATAGCCATGGTGATTAACTGTGCGGTAGAAATACAGAGTAAATCAGAACGAATCAAGATGATCCTGGATGCAGCTAATAGATTCTTGGATATTGAGGATATAAGTGGGGAAGACCTGGATGTCACTCTTAAGGTGGTTGCACACTGCTGCGTTTTTTGTTGCGAAATGCGTTTTTCAGGGCAAGGAGAGAGAGAGAGATAGAGAGAGCAAGGGACCGAGTGGTGCGCGAAACGGGCGGCAGTGTGCAAACGTGACTGACATAACGTGAGGTTGATTTATTTATTTGCGTGCTCCGGAATTAATTCGGCCCGAAAAACGCAGCAGTGTGCAACCAGCTTCAGAGGCGGATTTGCCTCAACTCAGACAAAAATGTCTGAGTAGAACGGACACTGAATGAAAGGGATATATTTCGGGGGGGACACTATACTGTGCACAGATGACACTAACATAATATATTGTAGTAGAGATACCATTTCATACAGTAGGTGGCAGAATACACCCTAGTGGTAGTAACAGCCATAAAAACCAAAGAAGAAGAAGAAGAAACACGTTGATCCGGAAGCTCCGGAAGTAGATGGCGAGCAGCAGCAGCATGTCGTTTTTTCCCCCACAACAAGTTCTGTTGTGTTTCTTTTATAACTCTATGGTTCTGTTCCGTTGCAACGCTTATTGAAAACCTTCTTCTTCTCATATTAAAAAGGAATTTGAAACGCTTCATATTGAGTCTGTACGGCTGAAGATAAATGAACACATGACGTCGGTGGGAGAGGAGATATTGTGTGTTTTGGACAAACCGCAACAAAGCGCTGCTAACGTTTGTTGCGTGAAGTTTGTTGATGTCAGAGTGTTTGTGTTGGAGCGCCTCCGTGCGGCCGCAGAGGTCATGTGCAACCTCTTCCAGAGAGAGATGGAGACACTACACAACTAGTCTCGCGTGGCCAGACTGTTGCCTCCGCGATTTGGTCAAATGCTCCCAGCATACAGTCTGGCAGACGGAAATAGAAACGGTGAGTGCGAGATGAAGCGGAAATGAAGCCCCCACGTCACTTCCGTTTCAGTCTCACATCACACATATTTATCATTATATAAATAAAAATCATATAAGCATGTTTAGCTTGCTGCTTAGCAGAAATGACATTTTAAAATATATTCTTTTTAACGTTAATGCCCGTTTTCGATACTCGCCGTTCGAGAGCTGCTGTTCCAGACTCTATATAGCATTCAGAGATTGTGGAATAGTTGTCTGGCTACGCGAGACTACTACACAACCAACTACACACTGCAGGTATGTCTGTTACAGTTACACACAACTCTACACACACACTGTATGTCTGTTATACACACAACTAGGTATGTGACGATATGAACATTTCATGTCATGATTATTGTGACCAAAGAAAGTGTGATTTACGATATTATCGCGATAATCAAAATATCCTCAACATCCATTATGCTGCAGATCGTCGCGACGCATTGTGAGCTTGTAGGTCGGCTATTTTTTGGCAAAGAGATTTGGTAGAGAGTGGGGAAAAAAGATGATCTAGAATATTATTTACCTTTCCATTTGATCAATTATAGAAGGTTTAACTGGTACTGTAGTGATGTGTCGGTCATGAATGACCCGTTCAAATGAACGGATCTTTATGGTGAACGAGATCGAACGGGTCACCATCCGGAAAAGACCCGTTCAACCGTTCACGGCGTTCAGTTGCAAATGCGACGAGAGAGAGAGAGAGAGAGACGGTCCATTCAACGTATCTCACAAGAGAAGACAGACCCGACCGACCGTTCCGTCCCTCCTTTCCACCGTTCCTCTTTCCTTATTGGACACTGTAGTGGGCTGGAGGCGGGCTCTCCCTCAGAGAAGCAGGACTGTGTGTGCGTGGGGGTGTGGAACAGAAATCAGGGACCTACAGTTAAGGAGCAGCAGAGTGCCTCCGACCGCGAGAAGAGTTGTGACTGATGATTGATTGACCGAGACCGACTGACTGCCTGCGAGTGAAAAGGGTGTTATCGTTCATTCTTTGAACGGGAT
Source organism: Nannobrachium achirus (assembly GCF_963921795.1). NCBI lineage: Eukaryota > Metazoa > Chordata > Actinopteri > Myctophiformes > Myctophidae > Nannobrachium > Nannobrachium achirus. The sequence goes on from NW_027664585.1 coordinate 296,108, forward strand.
GTTCTAATTACTAGCCTGATTACTAGCCTACCCTACGAGACTGCAGACTGACTGACTGACTGACTGACTACTGTATTAAGTTTGCAAAAAAAACAGTTATACAAAATAATGCTAGAAGATAAGCCATAGAAAACACTATGGCATTAATCTATCCTACAAGTAGCCTATAGTAACACATCTCATCTCATACAATGGACCATTGAGCCAGTGTCATGTTAATTCATGAAGTGTGAACGTAATGCTAATGGTAAGGGATAATCGTTCATTCTCTGAACGGGTGAAATGTTAATTTGCGCTTCTGAGTGATGTTGGCCGTTTTATAATGATAGAGCGTGCGTTGACGGTGTGAATGTTTTTGATTGATATGCGTGCGTGCACCAGTCGTGGAAAAAGCATACTCCGATTTTTATTCTTTTAGGGTGCAGGGCACTGCAGGGAAAAGCGACGTTTCGATGTCAATACATCATCTTCGTCAGGTCACGTTCACAATATAGGCAGCAGGCAGGCCAGGCATGCAGTCTGTCATCTGACCGAAACAGTCAGGCAGAGAGGAAAGAGGTGTGTTTTTGACTGCTTGTGCTTGACTGACTGACTGACTGAACTCGACTGATTATCGGTCACGGCTCTGAACGAGAATGATGTGACGACCGGCTCAACGCCGGCTCCAATACCCCCCCCCCCCCCCCCCCCCTCTATCTTGTGAACGAACGAACGATGATTCGGTTCACGGAAATGAACGAAAATTCCCACCACTATGGTACTGGATATGCAGCTCGGCATATAAAAGGTGAATTCATCCCAAAGCCAGTGTTGCAGACTCAGTGGTGTCATCTGAATTGTCAATTTCCAACTAATGCCAGCAGACTACAACAGACTGGCAGTTTGAAGCAATTGGAAGTATAGTCTCTGTGGTGTGGAGCCACCTTTAGTCATTGCCTTTAACGCATTGATGTAGTTATTATTATTAACTAATGTAGTTAACTGCCAAGGCTTTTTCCTATGTTGTTTACCTGATTTCCGTTGGTGCCGTGCATGGTGCGCGTGCACATTGCTTGAACTCTAGCCTCAGGATCCAGGCATTTCAAGAAGAAAAGCCTAGCCTGGGACGGCTTCCAATTTCGGGCTTTTGATCCGGTCGAGAGCGGATGGTGTCCTACGTATTTTGTATTTGGCAGGAAACACCAAACCGGAAACAGTTTTAACCCCTACTTGCACAGGCGCTAACTACTTGCGCATGCGCTAACTGGGTTGAAACTGTTTCCGGTTTGGTGTTTCCTGCCGAAGTGTAGTCCGTTTTGAATACAAAATGACGTAAGATACCATCCGGTCTAGACCGGATCAAACGCCCGTTTAGTAAACGAAGACGCGAGGTTAAGAAAAGCCTGGGTCAGCCCCCCTGTAACTGTGGTTAATTGTAATTTTGCACATATTAAATACATGTAGCCGTTAAGATATCTTATTTTACATCAGTATTGTTCATGTGAACTGGTTTGTTTATGCTCATCCATTTTAATTATCAAAATCACAAATTTCTTCCACCGCTTCACTTCCTCATCATGCGAGCGGCCAGCGGAGGGGGGAGGGGGGAGGAGAACAAATGCTATTGGCCGGAGACTCCCGGTGAGATTAGCCGGGTGGTGTTCTGGGGCATAGAATATCTGTGTTCCGCTAGACTACTTGAACTCTAGATTAGAAAATATCCAATCTACAAGCTCACAATGCCACAAATTTTGATCTTGTAGACTGGACTTTTTTGTTATTTGTAGTTGTATTTATGTATTTATTTGAGTGGTGCTAGCCTCTCCTACGTCGTTAGTCTCGTGCTCATGTCCGTATGAGCACGAGACTAACGCCACACGAGACTAACGTCATAGAAAGTACGCAGACCGACATCACCACAGCTGATGTCACGGACAGAATGGCCCATACAAGGAGATATGCACGTGTGTCGTGTTGGATACCGAGCAAAGTGAGCAACACTAACTTCGCAAAGGTTTTCAAACTAAAAACTTTTCAACTGAACATAAATACCATGGTATATGTTTGATTATAATGTAAGGTTGCTGAATGATAACCAACAGTTCTTTCTACAGCTGATTTCCACAGGGCACCACAGGGAGAGGTCTGCAGAGCCTAGAGAGATGGCCTCCCAAACAGCGTTGTCAGAGGAACAGCGAGAATGGACTTTTTGATGCAACAATACAACCTGTTGTAAAGTTGCACAGGATAGGTATGTACCGTTAGCCTGTTACACTACGTTCCATGGATTTGTCTTGTCACTTCATAACTCAGTCTGGCCAGGCTCCTGTCTCCAAGGGAGGCGGTACATAGAAAACGAGTGGAAACCACTCGTGGCTTCTGTTTGGTCTGCGGTGCGGGGCAGGACAAATACACCAGTGTGTATTGGCTGGCTGATGACGTAGCTACCCTAACCCTACTCTGATTCGTTGGAACAACATTCAATAGGCAACGTCCGGAAATACAAGTCAAATGGAAGTTCACACTGAGAAGCGAAGTTACAAAATCAATCCACAGAACATAGCGTAGTAGCAGGCTCGTACCCAGCTAATGTACTGTTGTATTTACTGTGGTTTAAACCTGTAGAAAAGTTACAGGTTACGACCTCAGTAAAGCTTTGCCTAAACCCAAACCTGTTCCTAAATTATCGTCAGTAAAACTATGCTTTACCCTAAACGTATTCCTAAAAATTACCTCAGTGAAACTATGCTTAAAGGACAACTTTGTTTTTTTAACATAAGGGTTCATATATTAGTTTATAATGAGTTATTCTACAAGTCGAGTGCTAAATTGTTTCCATTTATTGCTTTCGCTCGTTTTTACCGTTTTTACCGGACGGGCGGCGGGCGTTTGGGGCATGCGAACAGGCTGCTAATACTAGGGATGGGTACCGAAATTCGGTACCGGGACAGAACCGATAAGAACATGACGGTTCCTGGGTACCCAAAAAATATATGTAATTTCGGTACTGCCTATCGGTTCCTAGATGTGATGCGCTAAAAAAAAAAACAGCACAAACAGCACAAATTGCACAATCCAAGCACCGCGATGCGTCGAAGCATAACGCTGGCGCGTCTCTGTGTTGAATGGAGAAGTACAGACACAGCGCGTCGCGTCGCTCCAAGCTGCATTCCGACCCTCCGCTGATGCGTCGTCCTATATCCTAAATAGTCCAGTTATGAGACGTTTACACAGGAGCACAGTTCAGCTATTAAAACTCAGCATAGTTTAATGATTACACAGGGTAGATTCCCCACATGAATATATATAAACATATGAACAGCAAATGCATGAAAGTAAACAGAATACAAGCCTGAAGTTTCACAACGAAGAGTACGTTGCATCCACTGCAAGCAGCAAATCAGTGCCCAACTAAAACAGATGTTTCAGTTGTCCACCGGAGAGATCTCTGAAGGACCCCTTATCTGCAACTCTATATATCATTCTGCCAGCAGCGGCCCTCCTTTCTCTGAGTGGCCAGCAGTGCTCAAGGAACACTCTAAAAAGATATGGTTGCTTGTGGCTTAAAGGCATAGTTCACACATTTTCACATTAATCCCTCCTTGATCACTCTTAGTGATCACTCAGTTTAAAATGTTGAACACAGTTTTATCATTTCATGTAATTTGCTGAGTATTAAACAATAACATTGTTTTGCTAAATCTTAGGTAATCATTTGGGTTGGTCCCACAGATTCCTTTACAAGCTTTACAGAATAAAATTTCATCTGACTAAATGTGTAACATTGAATATATTTCTTTATTGCATCTTCTGAGAGACGGGTCTTTTGCTGCGTCCCAGGAATTGATTCCGTACCCCGACAATCCAAATTTCACCCACTGCCAATTAATAGTTCACATGGCAATGAGATAAAAGGACTATCGGGAGGTTACTCTTCCAAGACACAGCCAGACTCGCCCCTCCTATTTGTATCCTTCACCCTCTATCGGACTTGATGGAGTGGTGATGCATGCGATCTTGAGGTCAAGTTGTGGGTCAAGGAATGCTCTAAAGGGGCCTTCTGTGTATAGCTATTCATTTAATCACATTCTGTGTGCCAAGGGAGTGTTGGGCGTAATGTGCCAAAAAATGTCTAAGGAGATAAGGATATCCCTGGGAAAATATCAGTTGTTTCTTGACATACATCTATCCCATAAAAATGTTGCATCTGTTTATTATACATAATTGTGTTATGCCCCTCCTAGATACAAATAAACATGTGTAGAATTGTAAAGAGTGTTCGATCCCAAGTTTTGTTCAGTGAAATCTGGACTAAATGTCATGTGATAAGTGAGGGGTGTCACCATGTTAAACTACGGCAGTAGACTGTGCACTTGAACTATGAATATTTAATTCCTAAAAGCCTGTGAACTAGGGACACAGCTGTCTCTACTATCTACAGAGAATCGGGAGTAGAGATTTTACAGGAAAGCAGAACGTTAACCCCCTCCTTTTATGACTCACATAAAAGCGAATAACTAGACTTGTTATTCTTTACCCCAATTAAAATCTTATAGCTGGGGAATATACATATAATATATTTATACCTCCCTCCTTGACATGCCAGTAATGGCATGGCACATGTATAAATATAGTACTTAGTTTAAACCATAGGGCACACAGTTTTGTTCCTCTTGGCATCGAATAAACAACAACGGGGAAACACAGCAGCATATAACACTAAAGTACCGGGAGACACCGCACCATGGGTAAAATTACTGACAGGGTCACGAACACACCCATCAATAACAACATTATCAATTATTGTCCCCAATGTGAAAATAGTACAAATCCAAGTTTACTATAGGCAACCGTCACAATGTTGTACCACAAACCTGAGACCCTTCAGGATTTATCCGTAAGCTGGAGGTCTTTTTATGATTAGACCTGTAGGGCCGTTGTATTCTCAGAGAGCCCCACCGCACACCCACACAACCAAGGCGTATATTCCTTATCAAATTGCACTGAAGTACTTTAATTTAATCTGTACACTTGAGTCCTCAGAGCCTCAAACAGTTGTTGGGACTTTTTTGGCTCCCAGAAATAAGAATGGCACGGTGACCATAGCCAGACAACAGCAACCCCCACCAGCTTTTCTCCGCTCAACCAGAATAACGGCAGCATCAAACAGCCTGATAATTTGAATAATAGTTGGCTGCCAAGTGAAACTACAATTTGTACTGTTACACCTATCGGACAAAATACTAACAATAATTTAGAATAACCCAACATGGTGTGCGCCCACGTAATCCTTCAGATCTGCCTACAACTAAATTACTACAACTAGAATTATACCAGAGGTAGGCAACCTTAGAGCATGCTTTCATTACAGTTCCAGAATTGTTTTCTGAAAAAATAACTAACATAACTTACAGGAAATGGGTGTTGTCACTTGCCCTCATTGGCATCAACAACACAAGTATAAAAGACAGTTTCCCTAGACCCATTCTAGTGGCAAGCAATACAGTAAAGACCAGTGTTGCCAGATTCTGAGCGAAATAAGTAACAATGTGTACAAAAATAACACTAACGGGAAAAATCTCGGAGGTGTCAAAAGATAAACTGGAAATAAATATCACTCAAAGAACACAATAAAGTAACACTGGCATGGCAACGTTTTGACCGGTACACTATACAAATCAGCGTATACAACACCCTTTCTTTCTTATAGAAATGCGTACAACAAAATACCGCACTTAAAACCTAGCAGATCACATACATTTCTCAATACACGACCCTCCTTGACAAGCAAAGTAAAATCAAACAATAAAAAATAACAAAGACCTTTCTAACTGTGGATCATGACATTTCAGTTATATAAAAAATAAACTTCCCCATTCAAACATCTTATTTTTTCCTCAGTATTGTTCATGTAACCTGGTGTGGTTCGGCTTATCCATTATAATTATAAATTCAAAATGATTTATCACACATTTTCCACCGCGGATCACTTCCTCATTTACTGAAAGCAGACCTGCAGAGGACTGGAGATGAGATTTATGGCTTTTTAAGTGAGCCAGAGCTCTGGGATCCGTTCCTTTCAAAGATCCGTTCTAAAGACACACTCATTCCAGTTATTTAGTTACTTTAGTTATTCACCTCTACATTGCAATAAAATAATGTTTGTACTTTTTCCACAACTACTCATTAGAAAAGAGTGGCCCCCTCTGCTGCGAACCAGATCCCATCACTCGCAAAAAACCTTTCAGGAGCACGTGGTGAAATTTACCGGGGGCATAGAATGTCAATAAAACCCTGACCTCTGTCCGGGGACTGGGGAGGGAGTTGGGTGGGTTATTGCTCCGAGTCTAATGATCATTATAACACTGTCCCGACATCAAAACATGAGAGATTTTTTACTATGGGGTGTCATTA